>NC_086448.1:387037151-387337151 GCF_028390025.1 Pseudophryne corroboree | reverse complement strand
CTCGTCATTATCACTGGCCGACGTGCTTGAGAAGCGGACCGTGCGTCTCCTTCTGGCTGGCCCTCTAGGTCCCTGTTGCTGTTGCAGGGACTTCACCCCTAGCCAGGTGTAGACCTTATGCTGTAAATAGTCCTGCTGTACCCGGGCTAGCTTTTGTTTCTTATATTTAATTAAATCTTTCTGGTATTGATCCAACTGTGCCGTGAGTTTTTCCATCCACTTAGTAGTAATATCTGCCTCTAAACTAGGGAGATGTTGGGATTCAAACTTCTCAATGCTCTACTTGGTAATGCTCAATTCCCTCTTGGACTCCTCTATGACGAGGATGATTAAGTCCATAGAGCATTTGTTGAGTATTGAGATCCAACGTTTGCAGAACATGATGTTGTATCTCCCAATAGTGGGCATGCTGTGGATACGAAACCCACGTGGGATCTGTTTTGCCCGATAATAGTCAGACAGGGTTTTCCCATGAAGCAGGAAATCAATCTCCCTCTTTTTCATCTTAAATAAATCCCTATATAAATCCTCATTAGGTGTGACGTCCTCAGTGTTGAAGGCAGATTCAGAATATAATATGTTTTCAGCTTCTACATCTGAGAAACTGAGCATCTCAAAATTATCACACTGCATAAAGTGCGTAGCCAAATCCTCGGGGTCTTTCTCTCCTTGTGCCATGATGCCTACACCCCTTGAGTGTGCTTCAGTATTGGGGAACCCAAAAAGGTGCTAAGCAATCTGGTTGTTTGCTGCCAGAAGAAAGTGTCGAGTGCAGTGAAAAGTGCCAAAGTATATATATATAAAATGAGATTTATGGTAAGACCTTACCGTTGTTAAATCTCTTTCTGTGAGGTACACTGGGCTCCACAAGGATTGACATCAGGGTGTAGAGTAGGATCTTGATCCGAGGCACCAACAGGCTCAAAGCTTTGACTGTTCCCAAGATGCACAGCGCCACCTCCTCTATAACCCCGTCTCCGTGACAAGGAGCTCAGTTACGTTAACCAGCCCAATGCAGTAGCAGGTACAATCGCTCGTAGCCAATTACACCACACACTCACTACAGGAGAGGGTGTCAGCGGCTAATGCCATACCAACCCAAAGAAGCTAAGTGCGTCAGAGTGGGCGCCTTGTGGAGCCCAGTGTACCTCGCAGAAAGAGATTTAACAATGGTAAGTTCTTACCATAAATCTCATTTTCTGCTGCGGGGTACACTTGACTCCACAAGGATTAACATTGGGGATGTCCTAAAGCAGTTCCTTATGGGAGGGGACGCACTGTAGCGAGCACAAGAACCCGGCGTCCAAAGAAAGCATCCTGGGAGGCGGAAGTATCGAAGGCATAGAACCTTATGAACGTGTTCACTGAGGACCACGTAGCCGCCTTGCGCAATTGTTCAAGGGTCGCACCACTGTGGGCCGCCCAAGAAGGTCCAACCGACCGAGTAGAATGGGCGTAGGCGCTCATTCCGAGTTGATTGCTCGCTAACAGTTTTTAGCAGCCGTGCAAACTCTATGCCGCCGCCCACTAGGAGTGTATTTTAGCTTAGCAGAAGTGCGAACGATTGTAATGCAGAGCGGCTACAAAATAATTTTATGCAGTTTCAGAGTAGCTTCAAACCTACTCAGCGCTTGCGATCACTTCAGCCCATTCAGTACCGGATTTGACGTCACAAACACGCCCTGCGTTCGCCCAGCCACACCTGCGTTTTTCCTGGCACACCTGCATTTTTTTGAACACTCCCTGAAAACGGTCAGTTGACACCTAGAAACGCCCACTTCATGTCAATCACTCTGCGGCAGCCAGTGCGACTGAAAAGCATCACTAGACCCTGTGTGAAACTACATCGTTCGTTGTAATAGTACACTCCGCCTTGTACGCATGCGCAGAAGTACCATTTTTTAGCCTCATTGCTGCAAAGCGAACGAATGCAGCTAGCAAACAACTCGGAATGACCACCTTTGATGGTAGCAGGAGCTGGACGACCAGCCTGTAGATAAGTATGTGCAATCACCATTCTAATCCATCTAGCCAGGGTCTGCTTGGAAGCAGGCCAGCCACGTTTGTGAAAACCAAACAGCAAAAACAGAGAATCAGATTTCCTAATGGAGGATGTTCTCTTCACATAGATACGGAGAGCCCGTACCACATCCAAAGACCGCTCTTTGGAAGACAACTCAGGAGAATTAAAGGCTGGAACCATAATCTCCTGGTTAAGGTGGAAGGAAGACACCACCTTGGGTAAGTAACCCGGACGCGTTCTAAGAACCGCCTGGTCACGGTGAAAAATCAAATGGGGAGACTTACAGGATAAGGCTCCCAAGTCCGAGACCCTTCTAGCTGAAGAATAGCCAGCAAAAACAGCACCTTAAGGGAAAGCCACTTAAGGTCAGCAGAAGCAAGAGGTTCAAATGGAGACTCTTGCAAGGCCTCCAATACCACCGACAGATTCCAAGGGGCCACAGGAGGTATATAAGGAGGCTGAAACCGCAACACGCCCTGAGTGAATGTATGAACATCAGGTAGGGCAGCAATCTTTCTCTGAAACCAAACCGACAAGGCAGAAATGTGAACCTTGAGGGAGGCCAGACGAAGACCTAAGTCCAGACCCTGTTGTAGGAAGGCCAACAGTTTGGCCGTGCTAAACTTGAAAACGTCATGATTGTGAGACACACACCAAGTAAAGTAAGCATTCCAGACCATATGGTAAATCCGAGCAGAAGCCGACTTACGGGCCTTCAACATAGTTTGAACGAGCGCCTCAGAAAAACCCTTGGCCTTTAGGACGGAAGATTCAAGAGCCACGCCGTCGAAGCAAGACGGGCCAAGTCCTGGTAAACACAAGGGCCCTGAACGAGGAGATCTGGTCATTGTGGAAGTAGAAGGGGACGATCTAGCGAAAGGCCCTGTAGATTGGAGAACCAGTAGATTGGAGAACCAGTGCCGCCTGGGCCACGCTGGAGCGATCAGAAGTAGGTTTCCTCCTTCTTGCTTGAACTTCCGTATTACTCTGGGCAGGAGTGACACCGGAGGGAACACATACGGCAGCCGAAAGTTCCATGGGATTGACAGAGCATCCACGAACGCTACTTGAGGATGCCTTGTCCTTGCTCCGAAGACCGGAACCTTGTTATTGTGTTGAGACGCCATCAGGTCCACATCTGGAAGGCCTCACATGTCCACGAGAAGTTGAAACACCTCTGGATGAAGGCTCCACTCTCCGGTGTGTACGTCCTGATGACTGAGAAAGTCTGCTTCCCATTTTAGGACCACCGGAATGAACACTGCGGATAAGGCCGGCAAATGGAGTACTGCCCACTGAAGAATCTGTGATACTTCCCTCATTGCCATGCGGCTTCGAGTGCCGCCTTGATGATTGATGTAAGCCACCGTGATGGCGTTGTCCGATTGTACTTGAACAGGTCTGTCCTGTATTAAATGCTGGTCCAGGGTTAATGCATTGAACACTGCCCGCAGTTCCAGAATGTTTATCGGAAGTAGAGACTCCTCCTTGGTCCACCGACCCTGAAGAGAGTGTTGTTCCAACACCGCGCCCGAACCTCTCAGACTGGCATCCGTCATCAGGAGGACCCAGTTGGATATTTAGAAGGGACGGTTTCTGCTCAATCGTTGGTCCTGGAGCCACCAGCTCAGTGACAGGCGGACCTCCGGAGACAGGGAGATCATATGAGATCTGATCCGGTGAGGCAGGCCGTCCCACTTGGTCAGAATTAACTTCTGTAGAGGGAGAGAATGGAATTGAGCATACTCCACCATGTCGAAAGCCGACACCATGAGACCTTGCACTTGCATTGCCGAATGTATCTACACTTGTGGACGAGATAGGAAGCATCGAATCCTGCCCTGAAGCTTCAGTACTTTCTTCTGAGACAAGAACAACTGCTGATTGTGAGTGTCCAATAACGCTCCCAGGTGTACCATGCTCCGAGCAGGTACCAGGGAGGATTTCTTCCAGTTGATTAGCCACCCATGGACTTTCATGAACTGGACCATCAGATCTAGATGACACAGGAGAAGTTCTGGGGAATTTGCCAGGATCAACAAATCATCCAAGTACGGTAGGATCCTAACCCCTTGACGGCGGAGTGTAGCCGTCATGATTTGCCATTACTTTGGTGAAAACGCAGAGAGCCATTGTCAAACCAAAAGGTAATGCCCGAAATTGGTAATGAAGGTTGCCCACCGCAAACCTCAGTTACTACTGATGAGACACTGCAATAGGAATATGCAGGTAGGCATCCTGTATGTCCAGGGAGACCATATAGTCCCCAGGCTCCAAAGCCAGAACAATAGAGCGCAGAGTTTCCATACGAAACTTGGAGACCCGCACATACTTGTTCAAGGACTTCAGATTGAGAATGGGCCGCGAGGACGGTTTCGGGACTAGAAACAGCGGTGAATAGTACCCCTTGCCTCTCTGAACCAGAGGCACTTGTACTACCACTCCTGTGGTCAGGAGGGAATTTACCACCGAATGCAGAGTGTTTGCCTTTGCTAGGTCCAGAGGAACATCTGTCAGGGAAAATCGATGAGGGGGACGATTCTTGAAGGGTACGGCATAACCTCGAGTGACGACTTCCATTACCCAGGCATCGGAAGTGGTCTTTCAACCATTCCTGGGTAATGGATATCCATCTACCAAGAACGTGAGTGTGGTACGTTCAATTTGAACGGATCTAATTCTATTTTGCTGGTGCCATTGAAAAGCATAAAAGATACCTTTATAGACATGGTGTTATATCCCTTTAAGTAAGTCTTGGTACGTTTACGTTGATATGAGGAGGTGGTGAGGAACTATCCTTTTCTCGACTATCAAGATTCCCACCATACAGGGCTCTGTTTCCTTTTTGAGGAAGTCACGGGACATTCTAATCACTACACTGTGGCAAACAATATTACACATATTGTGTTTTTTGTTCTCTCCATGTATGTAACATCTGGGAGTTGCTGAATTGAAAACCAAAAAAAGAAAAATCACCTTTGATACTGGTGAAAGAGAAATTCACTCAAAGAACTCATGTGATGTATATTTAATTTTTTTATTATTGTAATTTGTCAAGTAGCGCCTTTGATCTCTCCTCAATACATTTTTGCTCCATTCCTGGGTAAAACCTAGAAGTCGGCCCCCCACCTTGGGATCCCCCAGAGGGAGGCCCACCCCATCATGCGGCAGGCTTATCAGTTTTGGAAGCAGGCTGACGGGCAGCCCAGACCCGCTTGGTCTGGGCTTGGCAGGTCTGGAAGCACGAGTTTGCTTTGGGTACACCTGACCTTTTGCTTTACCTGGAGGACGAAAGGGCCGAGGGAAAGTACTTTTAGCTTTCTGCGTGGAAGGAGCCGTACTAGGTAGGCAAGCTGTTTTAGCAGTAGCCAGAGCAGCCACAATCTTATTGAGGTCTTCTCCAAAGAGAATGTCTCCCTTGAAAGGAAGTACCTCCAAGGTTTTTTTGGAATCCAAATCCACCGACCAGGATCTCAACCAAAGGATACGTCTGGCCAAGACGGATGTAGTAGCAGCCTTGGCCACCAGCACCCCAGCATCGGAGGCCGCCTCTTTAAGGTACAGAGTAGCTGTGGCAATATATGAGAGACATTGTCGAGTATGCTTAGATGTGTTGGAAGGCAGTTCCGCCTCAAGCCCCTGAGCCCACGCCTCAACAGCTTCAGCAGCCCAAGTCGCTGCAATGGTTGGCTTATGTACAGCACCCGTTAGGGTGTAAATTGCTTTCAAACAACCCTCCACGCGTCTATCCGTCGGTTCCTTCTGAGAAGTGACAGTAGTTACTGGCAGAGCAGAGGAAACTACCATGCGCGCCACATGAGAATCTACAGGCGGAGGAGTTTCCCAATTTTTACATAAGGGGTCTCTTAGCACAAAACGTCCGAACGAAGAATTTTCATCGTTGAAGTGATCGGAGTGTGATTGACAGGAAGTGGGTGTTTCTGGGCGGAAACTGACCGTTTTCTGGGAGTGTGCGGAAAAACGTAGGCGTGCCAGAATAAAACGCGGGAGTGTCTGGAGAAACGGGGGAGTGGCTGACCGAACGCAGGGCGTGTTTGTGACGTCAAACCAGGAACGAAACGGGCTGAGCTGATCGCAGTGTAGGAGTAAGTCTCGAGCTACTCAGAAACTGCTAAGAATTTTCTATTTGCAATTCTGCTAATCTTTCATTCGCAATTCTGCTAAGCTAAGATACACTCCCAGAGGGCGGCGGCCTAGCGTGTGCAATGCTGCTAAAATCTGCTAGCGAGCGAACAACTCGGAATGACCACCATAGTTCTGCAGGGAGAGGATAGCGAGCCAACAGTCTATTATGCGGTGTGAAATTTGTTCCCGGATTTTCCCAGGATTCCTGACGTATGTCAGCCAGGTGTTGAGAATGAGGTAAAACTTTTTTTTTTTTTTGTATAATCTGTTTTTATTTAAGTACAACATAGCAGTATAAAGATTGCATCACATTTTGACAGATAAGGGGAAAAGTCTTCAGGGTACAAACGAAGGTCTAATACATCATTGCCTTGAAGAGTAGAGAGGCATAACATCCCCATTGCTGGGGGGTTAGTATAGGCATTAGCGTAAGTAAATGTTTACATGGCATTCGTCTGGTATCCCTTCGTCCTCCATCCACACTATGGCCCTCATTCCGAGTTGATCGCTCGGTATTTTTCATCGCATCGCAGTGAAATTCCGCTTAGTACGCATGCGCAATATTCGCACTGCGACTGCGCCAAGTAATTTTACAATGGAGATAGTATTTTTACTCACGGCTTTTTCATCGCTCCGGCGATCGTAATGTGATTGACAGGAAATGGGTGTTACTGGGCGGAAACACGGCGTTTCAGGGGCGTGTGGCTGAAAACGCTACCGTTTCCGGAAAAAACGCAGGAGTGGCCGGAGAAACGGTGGGAGTGCCTGGGCGAACGCTGGGTGTGTTTGTGACGTCAAACAGGAACGACAAGCACTGAACTGATCGCACAGGCAGAGTAAGTCTGGAGCTACTCTGAAACTGCTAAGTAGTTAGTAATCGCAATATTGCGAATACATCGGTCGCAATTTTAAGAAGCTAAGATTCACTCCCAGTAGGCGGCGGCTTAGCGTGTGTAACTCTGCTAAATTCGCCTTGCGACCGATCAACTCGGAATGAGGGCCTATATTTTAGTTGCAATCTCTAATGGCATTGTATAGAAACTATAGAGGTAGGAGAGGGGAGAAATGGGAGGAATGGTAGAGAGAAAACAGAGTGTGACCAAACTAGGGGGGGACAGTTGAGTTGTCGAGGGGGGTGGGGTGCAGACTATTCGTCCGATCAATTGTGCGTTGAGATCATTTGGCAGCATAGACATAGTCCTTGTAGTCCTTAGAGGACACATACTCTATCCAGGGCATCCACATGGCCATGAACTCCGATAGTTTATCTCTGGAGACCAAGAGAATGTTTTCCATATTCATGTAATGATTAATTCTTTTAAACCATAGTTTCCTAGTGGGTGGGAGTTGTGATCTCCATAGTGTGGGGATGATCGCCCTCGCTGCATTAGACAGGTGCCGGAGCAGCGACGTGTTATGTTGAGCCAGAGAGATAGAGGAATGGGAGAGTAGCCAGAAGGCTGGGTCTGTGGGGACAGGTGTATGAAGTATACCTTGGGAAGTGGATATAATATCCTTCCAGAATGGTTTTAGTAGGGGACAATCCCACCAGATATGCATCAAGGTGCCTGTAGCGCCGAGACATCTCCAGCATCTGTCAGGTACTCCAGGGTACATGAAGTGGAGGAGAGAGGGATGCCTATACCATCTCATTAAGAGCTTGTATTGGGTTTCCCTAACTTGTATGCAGACTGAGCTTTTGTGGGATTTAAGAAACATCATCTGCCAGTCTTTATCTGTCAGGGAGATCCCGAGGTCTCTTTCCCAGGCCAGTTTAAAGGGTACGGGTGTCTGGGCGTTTGGGGTCTGTAGTAGTTTTTAAAGTGAGGAGATAGCATGCTGGGGGGGGCTTGTGGCGACACACATCCTCTCAAACTGTGTTAGCTCGCGTGAGGCTCGGAGATACCTATGCTCCGAATGCAAAAAGTGTCTGAGCTGTAGGTACTTCCAAAAGTCACGTTGTGGAACTTCCCATTTTAGCCGTATGTCTGAGAATTGCTTGACTCCTGTGGAGGTGGTCATCTGACCCACTCTAAAGAGGCCCTCGAGGGCCCATTCGCAGAAGTGAGAGGGGGTCAAACCGGGCTGGAAGTCGGGGTTTGCTAAAAAAGAGGTCAATGGGCCAAAATCAGAAGAGAGGAAGGGCCAGCGGCGCGCCTTTTTCCAAAACAATAGTGTCGCCGTGATGGTTGGGTGGGGGGAAGGGGGTTTAGGCAGGGACGGGAGCCAGGGAAAGATCTCTGGGAATTGTTGCATATATAGCCCCTCTATATCCACCCATTGCTTCGTTTCCCGACTCCTCGTCAAGTCCAGGACCCTATTGAGCATTATTGCCCAATAGTAGCCTTTGATGTCAGGCAATTGGAAACCACCGTTTCGGGTAGAGCGGATCATAATGGATCGGCTTATTCTTGGTCTTCTCCGCGACCAGATAAATTGTTGTATTAACAGTTGGATGGATCTGAACCAGGAGTCCGGAATCTGTATGGGGAGGGTCTGCAATTTGTAGAGTAGCTTGGGGAGGGTATTCATCTTTACAACGTTCACCCTTCCCAGCCAAGAGAGTGGTTTGAGGTACCATCTGCTATAGTCAGCCCTGAGTGTTCTAAGGAGGGGGGTGAAGTTTAAGGTATATAAGTGAGATAGGTCATTTGGCAACTGTATTCCCAGGTAAGACAGATGAGAAGTGTTCCAATTAAAGGGGAAGGAACTTTTAAGTTTGGCTACGGTTTCAGGTGGAGAGGAGATATTCAAGGCGCATGATTTGGACATATTGATTTTAAAGTTGGAGAGTGAACCAAAGTGGGAGAGCTCTCGCATAAAGTGGGGGAGGGAGGAGGTCGGGTGCGTTATTGTGGCTAGCAGGTCATCCGCGAATAGGGAAAGTTTGTGTTCTGTATCGCCAATCGTCAAGCCCGTAATACCGTCATTGGCCCTGATGGCTCTAGCGAAAGCCTCGATACAGAGAACAAATAGTAGAGGGGATAGTGGGCATCCTTGTTGTGTCCCATTACCTATGGGGAAAGGGTCAGACAATGATCCGTTTACTCGTACCCGTGCTGTAGGGGATCTATAGAGGCTCATTATCCTGTTAAACATCTGGGGACCCAGTCCAATATGCTCCAGCACAGACCTCATAAAGCCCCAGCCAACTCGATCAAAAGCCTTTTCGGCGTCAGTGGACAATAACACTGTGGGCTGGCTGCCCCGGGACGCGATATGAATCAAGCTCAATACCTTGGTGGTATTATCTTTGGCCTCGCGGCCCGGGACGAACCCCACCTGGTCGCTATGGATCAAGGAGGGCAAGAATGTGTTCAGTCTGATTGCCATTAATTTCGCAAAAAGCTTAACATCAACGTTTAGGAGCGATATGGGTCTGTAGCTGGAGCACACCGAGGGGTCCTTGCCAGGCTTAGGCAGCTTGGAGATATGCGCCTCCAAGGATTGTTTGGAGAAGTGAGTGTTTGCGGATATTGAGTTAAAGGCCTGGAGGAGGTAAGGGGATGTGAGGTCCCTGAATTGTTTATAATAGGTGAGAGTGAAGCCATCTGGTCCTGGGCTCTTACCAGTCGGGGTCATGGCCAGGGCATTCTCCAATTCTTGTTGGGTGAAGGGTAGTTCCAAAGTCTCTCTGTCCGAAAGGGACAGGACGGGGTAGGACACCTTTTCTAGGTACGCCTTTGCCTGTGCTAAATCGCACGGAGAGGCGGCATTATCCGGTCGATTTTCTAGATTATATAATAGGGAGTAGTACTGTTTGAAGCTTGCCGCAATTTCTGGGGGTTTTAATCGGAGGATGTTCCCAAGATCTTTTACATTGTTGATAAACAGGGAGGTACGCTGGGCTTTGAGGGCTTGGGCCAAAAGGCGTCCAGGTTTGTTACCCCACTGGTAGTATTTAGAGTTACATTTTCGGACAGATAGTTGGATACTATCAGTAAGGGTTTTCTTTATTTGGGCCCGTGTATCTAGAAGAGTTAGGTAATCAGACTCCGATAGGGTTGATTTGTGTAGGGACTCAAGGTAGTGTAGTTGGTCTAATAGTTTGGTGAGTAGTGCTGACTTCTGTTTCTTCACAAATGTCCCCAACTGTATGAGTTTGCCTCGTATGGTGCATTTGTGTGCTTCCCATAGGGTGATTTTTGAGATATCTTCTGTGTCATTAATGGAGAAGAATTCAGCCAGGGCTTTTTCTATTTCGCCCCTGCAGTACTGGTCTTGCAACAGTGATTCATTGAGACGCCAGGTCCATTGGCCTGGGGTCGTCTGCGGGGTCGAGAGCGTCAAGTATACAGGGGCATGATCGGACCAGGTTATCGGGCCTATGTAGGAGTCTATCAATAAGGGGAGATGTCTGTGATCTAGAAATAAATAATCGAGGCGGGAATATACTTTGTGTGGAGGGGAGTAGAAGGAGCAGTCTCTAGTTGAGGGGTGAAGAACCCGCCAGGAGTCGGCCATTTGGAGGTCATGGAACAGTCGTCTAACCTGTCGGTATTGGCGCTGTGAGGTCCGGGGGGCGTTGGAAGATGAGTCCAGTGATGGATCCATTATCCAATTCAGGTCTCCTCCGAGAACGGTCACAACTGAAAGGAGTGGTTCAATTCGGGAGAGTGCATTGCGGAAGAATGGGACCTGATCCTTGTTTGGGGCGTAAATTGCAATAAATGTGTATGGACAGGAGCCTATTTTACAACGCACCATCAGAAGACGGCCCGGGACCAGTTTATGGACTGACACATCTGACAGCTGGAGGGACCTGGAGAACACTATCGCCACACCCTTTGATTTAGAGCCTGGGTTGTTATTGTAATAAGCCTGAGGGTAACGGTAGTTAGTCAAAGGGGGGTTCTTAGCTGAAATTTTAAAGTGTGTCTCCTGGACCATTGCAACATCTACTCTATCTGCCCATAGGGACCTCAAAAGGGATGATCTTTTCTCCGGTACATTAAGACCCTTCGCATTGATTGAGGCGACTTTAATTTTGCCTGCGGACGTCATGGGGGATAAGTGTTATGGTGGAATGCGTTGAGTCCAGAATGGTCAGGGAAAGGGAGGAAAGAGGGATAGGAAAGAAGAAAAGGGGGACAGAGCATGGAAAAGAAAAGATCAATGAGAACATTAAAAAAAAAAATCAGAAAAAACCCGCATTGGGATAACCATTCCGTCTAAGGGTTGGGTATCCAAAAGACTAAACAGCCAGGGGCGGGTGTGGGGCGAGCAAGGGAGCCACCGCCGAAGGCATAAGGAAAATGAGAGAAGACATCGCATTAAGCAAAATACTTACATAAGCTGAACTGAGTGTATATAATAAACTATAAACCTTATACCTCGGCAACAAGAGGAAATCTTCAAATAATGAGAACTTTAGTAAGTCTCGTATTAATTGAACAGAGAATAGTAACATTAATCAATGACCCGAAACATGTGGGGGAAGTGAGGCTGGAACCTCTGTTACAGTCGGGAGTCACGTGAAGGTTCTTCAGTATTAATGGGATTGCGTTGCAATCCATGAACCGTAATACTTTGTAACCTGTAATAACATTCAAAGTGGGACTTGGACAAACAGAGGGTCTAGATTAACCGTTCAGGAGACAGGTGATTCCTTGTTGGGAGAAGGACAGTTAGCGCCCTTTCCTCCACCTCTCCGCACCACCTGCCAAGGCGGTCCCAGGTTCAGGGGTTGGAAGGATGGCAGCTCTGGGATAGGGAAGTCCCAATCGCGTAGGTCGGGTTTTGGTATGCCAAGTCCCGTGCAGAACTCTGGGAGGTCCGAGTAGGAGTTGAGAGTATGGGTTTTTCCAGATGAGGAGACCTGTAGGCTGAAGGGGAAGCCCCACCGGTATTTCAACTGACGTTTGCAGAATTCTTCCGTCAGGGGTTTAAGAGCTTTTCGTTGTTGCAGTGTGTGCCAGGACAGGTCTTGGTAAATTTGTATCACGGAGCCGTTGAAGTCCACCCCATCAAGTTGGCGGACTTTGCGCATGATATCCTCTTTTTGGGAGAAATAATGCAATCTGCATATGACATCACGAGGTCTATCCGTGGAGAGGCCCCTTGGTTTCAGGGCACGATGCGCCCTGTCGAAGGTGATGTTATTATTGGGGTCGTTGCCCAGGATCTCGTTGAAGATCTTCGTAAGGGCGTCGATCAGCCCCGCTGGAGGGACCTCTTCCGGTAAGCCCCGTACGCGGATATTATTCCGTCTCCCTCTGTTGTCCAAATCTGTCAACCGCAGCTGTAGGGAGCGGATCTCCGATGATTGGGTTTCGATAACAGTCGTCAGTGATTGCAAAAATGTATCTGAGGAGGTTTGGTGGTCTTCTAGGCTTGATACTCGTTCAGATATGTGTGTAATGTCCTGTCTCATGGCAGCTAGCTCACGTCTCACCGTATCTTGTAAATCTTGTTTAGTGGGTAGGGTATTCATGTAGGCCAATATGTCTTGCAGATCCTTGCTACCCGATGAAAGCGCTTGCGGTGTATCCGCGTTTGGGGGAGATGGGTGGTGGGCCGGTGAAAGAGATGGGGGTGCTGCTGCAGGGGGATTATCAGTTGGAGCGGGAGAGGTAGGTTGTAGAAAGGGCCTCATTGCAGATTGCGACATGTTCCCCCGGAGAGTCGGTTTGCCTGTCTTCTGAGAAGATTTCTTATTCTTGGGCATCGCTTGAGTAGCTTGATTTCCCTATGTCGAGTTGACGAGATAGCACATGATCACGTTTATCAGGTAAGTGCCTTCAGCGGTATGGCTCCCCGTGGGTTGGCTTCAGCAGCACATTACGGCATCGATGGCCGCGTCAGTTATCTCAGGTGCATTTCTTATAACGTCGCAGGCTCTGAGATGTCGAGGTGGGACCATTTAGTATCTTTTATATAAGCTGAGATATTTTCCACCAGTAAATTACTTCAGGTTAACCACTGGGGGGAGCCCTTGGCATGGGTTTTGTTATGGAGCCAGTGGTTTGATGAACCCTGGTGCCTGCAATGTGTCCAAGGGGAGTCCCTGGATTCTGGATGAGGGCTAGGCCGTAGCCTGTAGGAGGGAGGTGAGGATCTCTTCCAACTCTAAAGTCCGACCGCGGAGGCAGAGGAGTGGTGAAACCCCTTTAGCAGCTAGACGGGGGTGAGATGGTGAGGGGAGAGTGTGCTGACGCGTGTCCGGCGGGGCCGCGAGGCAGCGGTCCCCAGCTAGGGCTAGTATCTGGGGTTGCAGCGGGTCCCGGGGTCTGTGCGGCGTGTGGCAGGAGAGGGTGACGTGTCTCCCCCTGAAGATGATACGGCGGCCGAGCGGTCAGGGCGGGAAAGGTCTCCGCGTCTCGGAGCTGCGGGCGGGAAGCAGCGGTTCAGTGTGGGCAGTTGGTGTGACGATCGCGGGCCTGGCTCCGGTTATGGAGCAGACTCACCGCTGCAGGTAGGGTCCGTCACTGGGTCCTATGTGCTGGTCCCGATGGATGCAGGGAGGGAGGGAGGCCCGGTCTCAGCGGGGTACCCGTGTGCGCCGAGCGGGTTCCTCCGGCTTCCGTTTCACTCCAGGCCCCGGCTTCCGTCCGGGGAGGTAGGCCGCAGTCCGCAGGAGCGCTTAAAAGCGCTCCCCGACTCCGCGGGCTCCCCAGATGTTGACAGCAGGGTCAGGAAAGCTTATGGGGTGTTTTGTGGCTTGATAGGGGTGTTGAAGTAGGGGGTAAGGAGGCTTTATGTGTGCTGTTTAGGGAGAGCTGTGGTGTTGCACTTCTGCTCAGGTTGCCAGCCGAGGTAAAACTTGTTTAACCACCTTCTTACGTTTAAATTTGACCGGATTTTTAGAGACAGCCGCAGGCTCAGGTTCATCAGAGACCTGAAGAATGAGCCTGATAGCCTCAATCAAATCAGGGACAACCACCATTGACTTCCCTTCCCAATTAGAAGCATCTGAGTCAGTGTCTTTGGGGTCAGTATATGCACCATCCTCCTCAGAGGATGTGTCCGGAAGAGCAGTGGATTGTGAGGAAGTAGCGTCCCGTTTAGAAGACGTCTTAGTCTTAGGTGGGCGAGAGTGAGATTTAGATTTAGTCAGTGACCGGTTCAAGTGCTGTAACTGAGTTGAGATTTGATCCGCCCATGGCAGATTAACTGCAGGGACCATAAACTGCAGCATTGGCACAGGTAATACTCAGTATAGCTATATATGTAAACAGCAGATATCACAAAACACAGTAGATACTGGATGTATATCACAGGGTGTTTGTACCACACAGCCCTGAATGTATGCACTCTTTCTTAACTAACACTGTCCCTTGACAGGTAGAATACTTAAGTGTCCTGTAAAATGCACAGCGCTGGCAATCAGGCGGCTTTACAGAGGAGGATTTGCCACAGCAGTCCCAGGAACAGCACAGCTCCGTTGTGATGGCGGCTGACAGGGAGTGAGGGAGAGATATGCAGCTCCATGGTGGGAACATTTACCCAAATGGGGCCCTGGGGCTGAAGGAGGGGCTACAGGTTAGGCCTTATCCCCCTGCTGGCTCCCCCACCGGGTGCTGCGGGCTTGTTAAAAACGGGATTTTATAAGAGCAAAAACCCCTAATGTGTCCCGGTGACTAGTGGAGCGGCTGCCCTTTACAGTGTCCACGCCAGCACGCGCGGCCCGCCAACCCACGGCCGCGCCGGATCGCGGTAACAGCGGGCCAAAGTGACCCCTTACCTCCCCTTGTACCTACGGCCACGCGATCCCAGAGGTCAGTGGCGAGTGTGTGTGACTAACAGAAGGACACCAGAGCCTCCGCTGTAGTTACCCAGCAACCAGGGCGCGGGAGTATACAGCACCACTGGGGGAGTGATGGAGCTGCAGCAAACGATGTCTATTTGACATACATAAAAGCTGCAGCCCTTGAAGTCTTCAAAAGTTCTTCTTTTCTTCTGAAATAAGCTGTAATATGGGCTGCAATAGCAGCCCTCCTGTTGATTGCCTGCTTACTGCATGGCACCAACTTACAAACTGAGCTCCTGTGCACGGAGGCGTGGTTATAGAGGAGGTGGCGCTGTGCATCTTGGGAACAGTCAAAGCTTTGAGCCTGTTGGTGCCTCGGATCAAGATCCTACTCTACACCCCAATGTTAATCCTTGTGAAGCCCAGTGTACCCCGCAGCATATATATAGCATACATTACACATAGATTACACATACATACAAACATATATACATATTATATATACCTATACATACTCTAGAAAAAGCAGCTGGGAGGGAGGGAGGGGGTTACAGAAGTGGCTGCTACATCCAGGGGATAAGGATATAAGGAACATGTAGGGTTTGGGGAGAAGGAAGGGGGAGGGGCCACGCTTATTAAAGTGATTACTGTGTACAGTGCTATACACATACAGTACATAGTGTGTGACACACTGACACTAGACTTACCATTTGTGCTGTGTTAGTGTTGAACTTCAGCCTGCAATTTCATCCAGACCAGCACGCCTCCTGTTTGGGAAGGGTGTGGGGTTGTCTGTGCTCCGATTGGCTGAGTGACTGAATGATGTGTCACTCTGCGAATCGGAGCACAGCAGATATTGCTGGGGAGTTCCTGCACAGAGTTGGAATCTCCTCAGCGTTACAGCAGCAGGTCAGTCCATTGTACGCAGTACAGCAGCTGAAGTAATGACTGTTGTATACAGCTTCTCCCTTACCAGTCACCAGCCGATCCTGCATTGGCCACACACCCCGGTGATAGCGGGCGGGGTTACAGAGCAGGGGACTGGAAGCTCACTGGGGATTTATCCAACTGTGCGTGCAGTCCGAGTCTGAGGTTAGTAGACGAACATGGGGGCAGGGATTCAGACTGGTCAGGGGGGGGGGGGGGATGTCAGGTAGATTCGGGGGAGACATGGCAGAGTTACAGATAGGCCTTCGGATTGGGGTTGTGTGGGCCTATTTTCAATATTGACCCTGGAGCTGCAGTTCCATCCGCCCCATTGTTAATCCGGCCCTGTTTTACATCAGCGTTAAGTCTGTGAGTCTAATGTGTGGGAGGCTACCCCGATAACTCAATCCCTAGAAGGTGGTGGAAAATTGCTACAAGCCCTTTGGAAATCATATCGGAAGTCACATTTTCCTTGCAGTGACGTGCGGTGGGGTGAGGCAGGTGAGGCAGAGCCTTTCCTGTCATACTAACGTTTGTACCAGAGTTTTGATTGTATAAAGTATATGAAAAATACAAAGAATATGTTTGAAATATCTTCTTTACATTATTCTATTCATTTTTATAGCCAAAACTCTGGAGTAAAAAGTCTATGGCAGGTGAGGCACTGCTTATCTTTTCCACACATCTCTGATCAAAACTCACCAAATCTCCAGGAGTTTATACTGCTGCACCTGTGTATAATACTCACATGTACCCTTTGGCTCGAATTTTGTATGTAAATTTGGCTCTGGGGCTAGTTAGTGCCTTCTTAGCCTTTTAACTCACCGTACGTCCCTGGTTCTTTGGGGTGTTCATATCATTTTTAACTGTATTACAGTATTGTTTGTTCTTTTCTCTCTACATGTACTGTTGAAAAATTGTCTGAAAGAGGCACCGGGTGCACAGATACTGTATACAGGGGAGTAAGGACTTTTTAATATTTGTACATAGCGCCGTCTGTTACCAATATATTGTAGATTACATTTTTTTATTGTATGATATAATTCAACATTTATAAGACATTTTCTATTTTGTTGAAAAAAACTATGTTTTTTATTTTAAAAATAATATATCCTACTTTCTTTCTTTTCAGTTCCACGGAGGAACAGTACCGCTGGCAAACTCAAGGTGAAAAATTATTTATTTTTTTGTATCTGCAGTCATATTATGTGGATTAATTTACATCTTTTATGTAAAAAATATAATAATTTTAATATTGGGGTAAATGTCATGGCCTGTACAATGCCAAGATTGTGAAATTCTGTGAGTATGCCTGATGTTTTAAAGGGGCAATCATGTAAAAAGCAAAACCAGGTGCAATATTTAACATTTTCAGCATGCGAAACATTTTTTATTTATTTATTTCCTTTATTAATAATTAAAGAAAGATTTCTCATTAACTATGAACACAACAAATAAAAATTATTGCTAAATTGAGAAGATCTGACTGCTCAGCACGAAAGCTGGATATAAACTGCAGGACAGTGCAGATAACCAGCTGACACAGACTAATGCTGGGTACACACTGGCAGATATATTGGCCAATCAGTTGGTTGTCCAATATATCTTTTACTGATCTGCAGGTGTGTACAAGCAATATGTCCGTGAAAGACGTCTTTCACAGATATATTGCATCTGCTGTGCGACACAGCAGATGACCAATATATCTGCAGATATATTAGTGCATCTTTCAGTGTGTATGAACAATCTCCATCTGCTTATATAGCTGCAGATCGATTGAACAGCAGATATATCTTTAAGATATATTGGTGCATCTTTCTGGGTGTATGAACAACCACCATCTGCAGATATATCTGCAGATCGATTGAACAGCAGATATATCTGCCAGTGTGTACCCAGCTTAAGGGGTATACAGTATTTACTAAAGTGCTTAGAAATGGAGATGGTGCCCACAGCAACCAATCAAATTCTACGTATCTTTTATCTAGCATCTTAAAGATAATAACCAGCATCTGCTTGATTGCTATGGCCAACATCTTAACTTCTAAACACCTGCACTTTAGTAAATATACCCCTAGGAGAGGAGAAATGGCAAGATAATTGGACATGATGTATGGGGCGATCTCCATTCAGAGCATGAAGTTGGACTAACAATATCAGGGTGGATTGGGCAGGTTTGATAACCAAACCAATCTATCCTTTTTCAGGCTGTGAACGATTATCATTCAGGTTCATACACTGAATAATAACCGGTCAAACCAGTCATTTGACGGGCTGGTTTGCAGTATTATTGTGCAGTGTATGGCAGAGAAATTAGTCAGTCCAACAAAATCTGGGTTGTTTGGAGTTATACTGTAAGTCAAATTGTGTTATTGATAAAGAGTGCAGTAGAGACTGAGGGCCTAATTCAGATCTGATCGTGGACTGCGTTTTTTTGGTTTTTTTGCTGTTCTGTGATCAAATAGTCGCCGCCTCCAGGGGAAGTGTAAATTCGCTGTGCAAGTGTGCGATCGCATGTGTAGCTGAGCTGCAAAAATTCACTTTGTGCAGTGTGTGTGCAACCCAGGACTTACTCTTCCAGTGCGATGAGAACAGGCTGATCGGGGCCGCAGCTCACGTCCGACACCCTCCATGAAAACGCTTGGGCACGCCTGCATTTTTCTGGACACTCCTTGTAAGCGCTCAGTTGACACCCACAAATGGCCTCCTCCTGTCAATCACCTTGCGAATGCCCGTGCGAACGGATTTTTCGCACCATCCCGTCGGTGTCCGGCGATGCCCGTTGTTGTTGTCCAATGCACCTGGCATTCCGGTGCATATGCATGCGCAGTTTGGACCTGATTGTCCGCCGTGCAAAAACGCAGCCCAGTGATCAGATCTGAATTAGGCCCTGAATGCAATTAACCTGTAGTGCAATCTGCTATCAGCAAGTAATTTGCTTGCCAATAAAGAGTATTATTTTATCTATTGACATAAATTAATTTGCAGCCAGTTGCTTTACAGACTTGTTAAAACCAGTGACATTGGTATTGCATTTACTTTTTAAATTAGATTTAAATCACATTTTAAACTCAGGACTTTTACTAGGATGGCTTTAATATTGCCTTTTACCAAAATGATATTGCTATATGTATTTATAGTTTACATATAATATCAGGGGCATAGCTATACGTAATGGGGCCCCCCTACACCGCACCACAACCCAAAGCCTCCCGCACTGCACCCACACGCACCTTGTGTTGTCCGTCCCCATCCCTCCTCATGCACGCACACCCACACCTACCTACTCACTTTCTGTGCTCCATGGCTTTTCCTCTTGTAGCAAAGTGCTGCTGCAGCAGGAACATCTGCTGTCAGTGTCCTGGCGGGCTCCATCCTCACCGATGCTGGGAGAAGTTGGGCTAACCAATGCCACGCCTCCTGCTAGCATCATTGAGGATGGAGAAACAGAGCCTGCAGTGACACTGCTAAAGCAGGTGATGCCACAGGGCAAAGAAGTTGAGGTTAATGTGGCTGACAGGCAGTACAAGTGGGTGTAGGGGGAGTGCTGGAGGTGACATGGGCCCTATAGCAGTCGCACACCCTGCACCTACTATTTCTATGCCTATGTATACTATGTCAGTATATATAGAAAAAATGATGGGACTATGCTAAGTAGTAGGACACAAGTTGCAAATTTAAAATGTATTGTGCTACATATACATATGCAGAGCTGGATGAAAATGTGAGATACAACCAATTCTGTATAGGAAGCAAAATGTATTTTTTTGGGATGCATTTTACATGTGCAATTACTTACCATTGGCATCAATACCCAGAACTGCATGGATCCCTGGGAAACCTGCAGCATGAAGTCCCCCATCATAGTGACACACCGCTTTAAATGATTCAGCATGGGGTTGTATTCACGAGCAGGATAATATAAATGTGTTAAAACTCCAATCCACGCTCTCATTATCTCCCGCATTGATTATTGCAATAGTCTCCTAACTGGTCTTCCCAAAACGAAACTCTCACCACTACAATCCATTCTGAATGCAGCGGCGAGGCTTATCTTCCTCGCTAGACGTTCATCGTCTGCAGATCCACTCTGTCAGTCCCTCCATTGGTTACCTGTACTCTACCGCATTCAATATAAAATACTTTTACTCACACACAAGGCCATTAACCAAACTACACCAACGTACATCACTTCGCTTATCACAAAATATCTCCCAACCCGACCTCTTCGCTCTTCACAAGACCTGCGTCTCTCATCCACACTCATTACTCGCTCCCACTCACGACTGCAGGACTTTCATCGGGCTGCACCCACTCTGTGGAATGCCCTACCACGCACAATAAGACTCTCCTCTAGTCTCCAAACCTTCAAGCGTTCCCTCAAAACTCACCTCTTTAGGCAAGCGTATCAAATTCCTGAACCGCCCACATAACTTTCATAAACCTTCCTATCAAATTACATCCACTCTGTACAGTCCACACATATCCTCACATGTCTGTTCATTCTATGCAATAGATAGCACCTTTCCTTGTGTACATATGCCTATTTCCCTATAGATTGTAAGCTTGCGAGCAGGGCCTTCCTACCTCTATGACTGTTATCACCCAGTTTGTTATTGTTATTTCAAATTGTAAAGCGCAACGGAATTTGCTGCGCTATATAAGAAACTGTTAATAAATAATAATAATAAATAAATGTGTCCCCCAGGAAAAGTCGGTCCCTTGTTGATAGCTATATGGTTGTTCACACACGCCAGGGAGGTGGATATGTTGTAAATAGAAACAACATTTTTTTTTGCAGGCTAACTACAGGTCCCAGCTAGATCTGTCCTTACTAAAATGACTGGGTATGCTGGCACTGGCAGAAATACATGCACCAGTATTCAAATTGCTGCCAGGGCATGCTAACACTTGAGGAACCACAAATGCCAGCCTGCCAGGGCATCCAGGACCATTAATTACCTTCCAGGTGATCATCCGCAGTACCTGTACCACAATATTCTCTTATTTGCCAGCAGCCTAATGCTGCCAGCAAACACTTAAAGTCAAATGTGCATGATTAACAGACATCTGCACTTACACATACTTTTTTTTTACCCAGTAAGGATGCAGAAAAGAGTCAGTAAATGGATAAAGCTAGAGAAAACACTGATAAGTAAATCCAGTGCTTAAAGTGGCCCTAGAGAATTGGTGAAATTCCCCCCTCCCCAGCCCCTTAGTTCTAAAGGGGCATGGTCTCAACAAAGAAAGGGACGTGGTCACGCAATAGTATCCCATTATGCCGCACAGTAGCACAATCTTATTCAGATTACACCACATAGTGGTGTCCCTTATTCATGTTATGACACACATTAGTGCCCCTTATACACAAGGCCCACAGTAGTAGCACCACTAATACACATAATGCCCACAGCAGTAATGTCCATTATACAATGCCCACAGTATTAGTGCCCCTTATGCAATGTTCACTGTAGTGGTAGTGCCCACAGAGGTAGTGCCCCTTACGTGGAGCCCATAGTAATGGCGCCCCATATGTAGAGTAATGGTGCCCATTATGTCCCCAAGAGTGATGCCCCTTATGAAGTGCCCCCTATACAATGCCCTCATTAGTAGTGCCCCCAGTAGTAATGCCCCTAGTGGTAATGCCCCTGTGTAGTATTGCCCCCAGTAGTAATGCCCCTGTGTAGTATTACATAGTAACATAGTATCTAAGGTTGAAAAAAGACAATTGTCCATCGAGTTCAACCTATTTGTGGTCTCCTATGCACGATTATTTTGTAGAAAATTTTGACTGAAGTTGATGACTGCTGTTACGTTTTACCCCTCTTTTTTATAATAACCATAGTGCGTGACTATGCCCCGTAAGCCTGGATATCCTTATCCATTAGGAATTTATCTAACCCGTTCTTAAAGGTGTTGACTGAGTCTGCTATTACAACTCCCTCAGGCAGGGAATTCCAAACACGTATCGTCCTTACCGTAAAAATAAGAATTTACTTACCGATAATTCTATTTCTCATAGTCCGTAGTGGATGCTGGGAACTCCGAAAGGACCATGGGGAATAGCGGCTCCGCAGGAGACTGGGCACAAAAGTAAAAAGCTTTAGGACTACCTGGTGTGCACTGGCTCCTCCCCCTATGACCCTCCTCCAAGCCTCAGTTAGGATACTGTGCCCGGACGAGCGTACACAATAAGGAAGGATTTTGAATCCCGGGTAAGACTCATACCAGCCACACCAATCACACCGTACAACTTGTGATCTGAACCCAGTTAACAGCATGATAACAGAGGAGCCTCTGAAAAGATGGCTCACAACAATAATAACCCGATTTTTGTAACAATAACTATGTACAAGTATTGCAGACAATCCGCACTTGGGATGGGCGCCCAGCATCCACTACGGACTATGAGAAATAGAATTATCGGTAAGTAAATTCTTATTTTCTCTGACGTCCTAGTGGATGCTGGGAACTCCGAAAGGACCATGGGGATTATACCAAAGCTCCCAAACGGGCGGGAGAGTGCGGATGGCTCTGCAGCACCGAATGAGAGAACTCCAGGTCCTCCTCAGCCAGGGTATCAAATTTGTAGAATTTAGCAAACGTGTTTGCCCCTGACCAAGTAGCTGCTCTGCAAAGTTGTAAAGCCGAGACCCCTCAGGCAGCCGCCCAAGATGAGCCCACTTTCCGTGTGGAATGGGCTTTTACAGATTTTGGCTGTGGCAGGCCTGCCACAGAATGTGCAAGCTGAATTGTACTACAAATCCAACGAGCAATAGTCTGCTTAGAAGCAGGAGCACCCAGCTTGTTGGGTGCATACAGGATAAACAGCGCGTCAGATTTTCTGACTCCAGCCGTCCTGGAAACATATATTTTCAGGGCCCTGACTACGTCCAGCAACTTGGAATCCTCCAAGTCCCTAGTAGCCGCAGGTACCACAATAGGCTGGTTTAAGTGAAACGCTGAAACCACCTTAGGGAGAAATTGAGGACGAGTCCTCAATTCTGCCCTGTCCGTATGAAAAATTAGGGAAGGGCTTTTATAGGATAAAGCCGCCAATTCTGAGACACGCCTGGCTGAAGCCAGGGCTAACAGCATTACCACTTTCCATGTGAGATATTTTAAGTCCACAGTGGTGAGTGGTTCAAACCAATGTGATTTTAGGAACCCCAAAACTACATTGAGATCCCAAGGTGCCACTGGAGGCACAAAAGGAGGCTGTATATGCAGTACCCCTTGACAAACGTCTGAACTTCAGGAACTGAAGCTAGTTCTTTCTGGAAGAATATCGAGAGGGCCGAAATTTGAACCTTAATGGACCCTAATTTTAGGCCCATAGACAGTCCTGTTTGCAGGAAATGCAGGAAACGACCCAGTTGAAATTCCTCTGTAGGGGCCTTCCTGGCCTCACACCACGCAACATATTTACGCCAAATACGGTGATAATGTTGCACAGTTACATCCTTCCTGGCTTTGATCAGGGTAGGGATGACTTCATCCGGAATGCCTTTTTCCTTCAGGATCCGGCGTTCAACCGCCATGCCGTCAAACGCAGCCGCGGTCCTTTCTTAGAGGTAGAGTCCTCCGTGAGCATCTCTTGAAGTTCCGGGTACCAAGTCCTTCTTGGCCAATCCGGAGCCACGAGTATAGTCCTTACTCCTCTCCTTCTTATGATTCTCAGTACCTTGGGTATGAGAGGCAGAGGAGGGAACACATACACTGACTGGTACACCCACGGTGTTACCAGAGCGTCCACAGCTATTGCCTGAGGGTCCCTTGACCTGGCGCAATATCTGTCCAGTTTTTTGTTGAGGCGGGACGCCATCATGTCCACCTTTGGTTTTTCCCAACGGTTCACAATCATGTGGAAGACTTCTGGGTGAAGTCCCCACTCCCCCGGGTGGAGGTCGTGTCTGCTGAGGAAGTCTGCTTCCCAGTTGTCCACTCCCGGAATGAACACTGCTGACAGTGCTATCACATGATTTTCCGCCCAGCGAAGAATCCTTGCAACTTCCGTCATTGCCCTCCTGCTTCTTGTGCCGCCCTGTCTGTTTACGTGGGCGACTGCCGTGATGTTGTCCGACTGGATCAACACCGGCTGACCCTGAAGCAGAGGCCTTGCCTGACTTAGGGCATTGTAAATGGCCCTTAGTTCCAGGATATTTATGTGAAGTGACGTTTCCATGCTTGACCACAAGCCCTGGAAATTTCTTCCCTGTGTGACTGCTCCCCAGCCTCTCAGGCTGGCATCCGTGGTCACCAGGACCCAGTCCTGAATGCCGAATCTGCGGCCCTCTAGAAGATGAGCACTCTGCAACCACCACAGGAGAGACACCCTTGTCCTTGGAGACAGGGTTATCCGCTGATGCATTTGAAGATGCGATCCGGACCATTTGTCCAGCAGATCCCACTGAAAAGTTCTTGCGTGGAATCTGCCGAATGGAATCGCTTCGTAAGAAGCCACCATTTTTCCCAGGACCCTTGTGCATTGATGCACTGACACTTGGCCTGGTTTTAGGAGGTTCCTGACTAGGTCGGATAACTCCCTGGCTTTCTCCTCCGGGAGAAACACCTTTTTCTGGACTGTGTCCAGAATCATCCCTAGGAACAGCAGACGTGTCGTCGGAATCAGCTGCGATTTTGGAATATTTAGAATCCACCCGTGCTGTCATAGTACTACTTGAGATAGTGCTACTCCGACCTCTAACTGTTCTCTGGACCTTGCCCTTATCAGGAGATCGTCCAAGTAAGGGATAATTAAGACGCCTTTTCTTCGAAGAAGAATCATCATTTCGGCCATTACCTTGGTAAAGACCCGGGGTGCCGTGGACAATCCAAACGGCAGCGTCTGAAACTGATAGTGACAGTTCTGTACCACAAACCTGAGGTACCCTTGGTGAGAAGGGCAAATTGGGACATGGAGGTAAGCATCCTTGATGTCCAGAGACACCATATAGTCCCCTTCTTCCAGGTTCGCTATCACTGCTCTGAGTGACTCCATCTTGAATTTGAACCTTTGTATGTAAGTGTTCAAGGATTTCAGATTTAAAATAGGTCTCACCGAGCCGTCCGGCTTCGGTACCACAAACAGCGTGGAATAATACCCCTTTCCCTGTTGTAGGAGGGGTACCTTGATTATCACCTGCTGGGAATACAGCTTGTGAATGGCTTCCAATACCGCCTCCCTGTCGGAGGGAGACGTTGGTAAAGCAGACTTCAGGAACCGGCGAGGGGGAGACGTCTCGAATTCCAATTTGTACCCCTGAGATACTAGCTGCAGGATCCAGGGGTCCACTTGCGAGTGAGCCCACTGCGCACTGAAATTCTTGAGACGGGCCCCCACCGTGCCTGAGTCCGCTTGTAAGGCCCCAGCGTCATGCTGAGGACTTGGCAGAAGCGGGGGAGGGCTTCTGTTCCTGGGAAGAGGCTGCCTGCTGCAGTCTTTTTCCCCTTCCTCTGCCCCGGGGCAGATATGAGTGGCCTTTTGCCCGCTTGCCCTTATGGGGACGAAAGGACTGAGCCTGAAAAGACGGTGTCTTTTTCTGCTGAGAGGTGACCTGAGGTAAAAAAGGTGGATTTCCCAGCCGTTGCCGTGGCCACCAGGTCCGATAGACCGACCCCAAATAACTCCTCCCCTTTATACGGCAATACTTCCATATGCCGTTTGGAATCCGCATCACCTGACCACTGTCGCGTCCATAACCCTCTTCTGGCAGAAATGGACAGCGCACTTACTCTTGATGCCAGAGAGCAAATATCCCTCTGTGCATCTCGCATATATAGAAATGCATCCTTTAAATGCTCTATAGTCAATAATATACTGTCCCTGTCCAGGGTATCAATATTTTCAGTCAGGGAATCCGACCAAGCCACCCCAGCACTGCACATCCAGGCTGAGGCGATTGCTGGTCGCAGTATAATACCAGTATGTGTGTATATACTTTTTAGGATATTTTCCAGCTTCCTATTAGCTGGTTCCTTGAGGGCGGCCGTATCAGGAGACGGTAACGCCACTTGTTTTGATAAGCGTGTGAGCGCCTTATCTACCCTAGGGGGTGTTTCCCAACGCGCCCTAACCTCTGGCGGGAAAGGGTATAATGCCAATAATTTTTTAGAAATTAGCAGTTTTTTATCGGGGGAAACCCACGCTTCATCACACACCTCATTTAATTCATCTGATTCAGGAAAAACTACGGGTAGTTTTTTCACACCCCACATAATACCCTTTTTTGTGGTACTTGTAGTATCAGAAATGTTCAAAACCTCCTTCATTGCCGTGATCATGTAACGTGTGGCCCTACTGGAAAATACGTTTGTTTCCTCACCGTCGACACTGGAGTCAGTGTCCGTGTCTGGGTCTGTGTCGACCATCTGAGGTAACGGGCGCTTTAGAGCCCCTGACGGTGTTTGAGACGCCTGTACAGGTAATAACTGATTTGCCGGCTGTCTCATGTCGTCAACAGTCTTTTGTAAAGTGCTGACACTATCACGTAATTCCTTCCATAAGACCATCCAGTCAGGTGTCGACTCCCTAGGGGGTGACATCACTATTACAGGCAATTGCTCCGCCTCCATACCATTTTCCTCCTCATACATGTCGACACAACGTACCGACACAGCACACACACAGGGAATGCTCTGATAGAGGACAGGACCCCACTAGCCCTTTGGGGAGACAGAGGGAGAGTTTGCCAGCACACACCAGAGCGCTATATATATATACAGGGATAACCTTATATAAGTGTTTTTCCCTTATATAGCTGCTGTATAGATTTATCTGCCAAATTAGTGCCCCCCCTCTCTTGTTTTACCCTGTTTCTGTAGTGCAGGACTGCAGGGGAGAGTCAGGGAGCTTCCCTCCAACGGAGCTGTGAGGGAAAATGGCGCCAGTGTGCTGAGGAGATAGGCTCCGCCCCCTTCTCGGCGGCCTTTCTCCCGCTTTTTTAAGGAAAAATTGGCAGGGGTTAAATGCATCCATATAGCCCAGGAGCTATATGTGATGTATTTTTTGCCATCTAAGGTGTTTTTATTGCGTCTCAGGGCGCCCCCCCCAGCGCCCTGCACCCTCAGTGACCGGAGTGTGAAGTGTGCTGAGAGCAATGGCGCACAGCTGCGGTGCTGTGCGCTACCTTATTGAAGACAGGACGTCTTCTGCCGCCGATTTTCCGGACCTCTTCAGTCTTCTGGCTCTGTAAGGGGGCCGGCGGCGCGGCTCCGGGACCCATCCATGGCTGGGCCTGTGATCGTCCCTCTGGAGCTAATGTCCAGTAGCCTAAGAAGCCCAATCCACTCTGCACGCAGGTGAGTTCGCTTCTTCTCCCCTTAGTCCCTCGGTGCAGTGAACCTGTTGCCAGCAGGATTCACTGAAAATAAAAAACCTATACTTAAACTTTTTCACTAAGCAGCTCAGGAGAGCCACCTAGTGTGCACCCTTCTCGTTCGGGCACAAATATCTAACTGGAGGAGGGTCATAGGGGGAGGAGCCAGTGCACACCAGGTAGTCCTAAAGCTTTTACTTTTGTGCCCAGTCTCCTGCGGAGCCGCTATTCCCCATGGTCCTTTCGGAGTTCCCAGCATCCACTAGGACGTCAGAGAAAAAGCCTTTACGCCGTATTGTGCGGATTCTCCTCTCCTCTAACCTGAGCGAGTGTGCACGAGTTCTCTGTGTTGATCTAACCAAAAACAGGTCCTGCGCAAGATCTGTATAATGTCCCCTTATATATTTGTAAATGTTGATCACGTCCCCTCTTTATCTCCTCTTTTCCAGTGTAAACATGCCTAGTCTTGTAAGCCTTTCCTCGTATTCCAGCGTCTCCATACCCTTAATTAGTTTGGTCGCCCGCCTTTGAACCTTTTCTAGCTCCAGGATATCCTTTTTGTAGTAAGGTGCCCAGAATTGTACACAGTATTCAAGGTGTAGCCTCACAAGTGATTTATATAACGGGAGTATAATACTCTCGTCCCTAGCATCAATTCCCCGTTTTATGCATGCTAATATCTTATTAGCCTTCTTTGCTGCAGTCCTACTTTGGGTACTACTGCTTAGTTTGCTATCTATGAGGACACCTAAGTCCTTTTCCAGTACAGAATCCCCTAATTTTACCCCATTTAGTAGGTAGGTGTTATTTTTGTTCTTGTTACCACAGTGCATTACCTTACACTTGTCTGTATTGAAGCGCATTCTCCATTTCGCTGCCCAAGCTTATAATTTAACTAAGTCGTTCTGAAAAGACTCAGCATCCCCCTCCGCATTTATAACTTTACACAATTTGGTATCATCTGCAAAAATTGACACCATGCTCTCTAGACCTTCTGTTAGGTCGTTAATGAAAATATTGAACAATAGCGGTCCTGGGAGAGAAATGGCCTGATGCGAGCAATGTTGCATAGCTGTAACCGACAGGATTGTGCCAGAGCTTGGATGTGGGGTGCAAAGTAGAGGGATGAGTCAAGAGTGATGCCCAAGCAGAGGAGTTGGGGAATGGGGGAGATGATGGTGTTGTCAACCATGATAGACATATTGGTAGGGGGTGTTGCTCTGGGTGGGGGAAAGATGATGAGTTCAGTTTTGTCCATGTTGAGTTTCAGAGAACACTTAGATCTCCAGGAGGAGATTGCGGAGAGGCAGCTGGAAACCTGAGAGAGGACAGAGGGGGACAGATCAGGAGAGGCGAGGTAGAGTTGAGTGTCATCAGCATAGAGGTGGTATTGACAGCCAAAGGAGTTAATGAATGCACCCAGGGAAGAAGTGTACTGGGAGAACAGAAGGGGGCCTAGGACAGAACCATGAGGGACACAAACAGGAAGGATGGAAGGGTGTGAGGCGCTGCTGGAGGCAGACACAGAGAAGGAGCGATTGGTGAGGTAAGAGGAAAACCAGTCAAGGACAGTGCTAGAGAGGCCAATGTTTTGGAGTGTGCGGAGGAGGAGAGGATGATCCACGGTGTCAAAGGCAGCAGAGAGGTCCAGAAGGATGAGCAGAGAGAAGTGGCACCTAGATTTGGCCGAAAGCAGGTCATTGATGACTTTCACCTGGGCAGTCTCAGTGGAGTGGAGTGGAGTGAGCGAAAACCAGAATGTAGTGGATCGAGGATGGAGTTGTCAAAGAGGTAGCTTGTGAGATGGCTATAGACCAGTCATTCAAGTAGTTTGGAGGCGAAAGGGAGAAGAGCGATGGGGCGGTAGCTAGTGAGTGATGAAGGTTCGAGGTTGTTTTTTTTGAGAATGGGTGAGACCAGAGCATGTTTGAATGGTGAGGGGAAGATGCCGGTAGAGAGCGATAGATTAAAGAGGTGAGCAAGGTGAGAGCAGGCAGTGGGGGAGAGGGAGCGGAGAAGATGGGAGGGAAGGGGATCCTGGGGGCAGGTCGAGGGGGAGAGGAAATGATGAGGGAGTGGACTTCCTTGTCTGAAGTTGGATGGAAGGAGGACAGGGTGGGATAGATGGAGGGGAGGAAAGATGGGGGCGGGGGGGGGCAGCAGAGGGGTGACGGGAGGAGATGTTGTGTCCGATATCCTCAAATTTGGAGATGAAGAAGGAGGCAAAGTCATTGGCAGTGAGGGAGGATGGGAGGGGAGGAGGAGGGGGGCGAAGGAGAATGTTGAAAATTTCAAAGAGGCGGCATGTACTGGAGGAATGAGAAGATATGAGTACTTGGAAAAAGGATTGCTTGGCGAGGGAAAGAGCAGAGCTGTAGGAGGAGAGAATAAACTTGAAATGGAGAAAGTCCGCCAGAGAGTGAGATTTCCTCCAGGAGCGTTCTGCAAACCGTGAACATTTTTGTGAGAAACAGGTTAGTTTGGTGTGCCGGGGTAAGGGTTTAGAGTGGCAGAGGGGGACAGAGGAGAGGGGGCCCACAGAGTCGAGAGCAGCGGTTAGGGAAGAGTTATAGAAGGAGGCATAGTGGAAAGAAGAGAGAGAGGAAAGTCTTGAGGGAGGGTAGGATAGCGGAGTCCAGAGACCCGAGATTGCGTCTGGTGATGGTGGGCCTGGGCGTGGAGAGGAGAAGGGAGGATGAGAGGGTGAAAGAAAGCAGATGGTGGATAGAGAGAGGGAAGGAAGCGTTTGAGAAGTCAGAGAGATCACATCGGTGGGTGAAGACAAGGTCGAGGGAGGTCGAGGGAGTGGCCGAGATTGTGAGTAGGAGTGGAGGTCTATTGAGAAAGTCCAAAGGAGGTGGAAAGAGCGAGAAGATTAGTGGAAACAGCATTAGTGATGTCAATAGAGATGTTAAAGTCACCGAGGATGATAGAGGGGAGGTCGGAGAAAAGAAAGTGTGGAAGCCAGGCAGCAAAGTTGTTAAGGAAAGGTGAATAATGGCCAGGGTGGCGGTTTATTACTGCCACATGGAGGTGAATGGGGTAGAAGAGGCGGATAGTGTGGACCTCAAGGGAAGGCTCAGGTGGGCTGACGCGAAAGGTGCAAGCCTCCACCCTGGCGGCCATCAGGTCTGACCGTGTGGGTGAAGGAGAGGCTTCCGTAGGAGAGGGCAGCAGGAGAGGTGGTGTCAGAGGAGAAGAGCCAGATTTCAGTGATGGCAAGAAGGTTAAAATAGTGGGAGATGAAGAGGTCGTGGATAATTGGCAGTTTGTTGCAGATTGATCTAGCATTCCAGAGTGCACAGGAGAAAGGAAGGGAGGGCACAGGGGAGATGGGGATCAGGTTGGCTGGGTTCTGAATGGTAGTCTGGAAATTGGAGGAGGGTGAGACCTAGCAGTGAGGATTGGTATGGGACAGGATCGAGGAGCCATAATTCCACTACAGTAGTGTTGTTCTGAGGAATAATATAGAATGGAGTGGGGGTAATATAGAATGAACAATGAGAAGGGGGGTGTAGTAAAAGCAGAGACAGTGCAAACAGGAGTTTTTGGGAAGAAATGGAGGGAACGGAAAGACTGAGATGGTTACACAGTGGATGTAGATCAGTGGTAGCCAACCCTGGTCCTCGAGAGCTACCAACAGTTCACGTTTTGCAGCTCAACTGGCAGGTGCACATATGCAGTTATTACTAACTGTCACATTTTAAAAGATCCACAGGTGGACTCTGTCAGGAGACCTGGAAAACGTGCATTGTTGGTAGCTCTCAGAGACCAGGGTTGGCTACCCGTGATGTAGATAGTATAACTGAGTGGCAGAAAGCAATGTGTGAGAGCAGTAGGGCTGTTACTTAATCAAACAGGGAGGTCAGTCGGTGGAAAACTTATGTACCAGACCCAGCCTGTGCCCTGATCTTTAGGATCTCTACATTTAAAAGGACCATTTTGCTGATCGCTTTACCATGGATCCCCTTATTCTGGGCTATCCATGGCTTTATCATTGTAACCCTATCATTGACTAACCCAAAGGAGAAATTATTTGCTGGGATCCTGTTTGTCTTTGCCGGTTAGGGTGCTTCATTAAGTTCCCAAAGGTCTTCCTCATCGCTGCCATGACTTCTAAGATATATTTTACAAGAAAAAAGCTGATTCATTACCTTTGCATCGTAACTACGACTGCACCATTTATTTAATTCCTGGGGCCAGACTATCTAAGGGTAGACATTATACTTTGACACCTCCTGAGACTAAAGCAGTGGATGAATATAATAAAGAGAACCTCAGTAAAGGCTACCAAATCTCTCTTTTTTTATGTTTCGAAGAAAGATGGAGACAGTGCATTGACTACAGAGGATTGACTAAAATCATCATCAAAAACACCTATCCTTTACTTCTGATCTTGGTTCACTTTGACCAACTCAAAGAAGCCACCATCTTTTTTAACATTGATCTTCACAGAGCATTACATTTTATTTGTATAAAAAAGGGGGATGAGTGGAAGGCAGACTTCAACACCTAGTCCATGTAATATGAGCATTTAGTTATGCCCCTGGGCTTTATAACGCTTCAGCAGTCTTTTAGGATTTGATTAAATGATGTACTCCGAGGTTTCCTAGGTAAATTTGTCTTAGTATACCTGGATGATATTTTCATCTACTCACGGCCCATATATTTCCATCGATGTCATGTGAAACAAGTACTCCAGAACCATCTGTTCGCGAAACTAGGAAAAATGTAATTTGAATTTACTTCCTGGGATATGTCATCTGCCCAGAGGGCTTTTCGTTGGACTCTAGTAAACTCTAGGTTTTTCTTGATTGGGTTCTAACCACCAATTTGAAGGTCATCCAAAGGTTCTTAGGGTTCTTTAATTATTATAATTTATTTATTCATTAGTTTTCGTAGCTACCATTACCGCCCTGATCAAAAATGGAGCAAACACCACCAACTGGCCTCACCAAGCTTTGGAAGCCTTTGATGCATTGAAAAGAGCATTTGTCTCAGCTCCTGTACGCTGTCATCCAATTCCAGAGTTACCTTCTATTGTTGAAGTGGATGCATCTGAAGTAGAAGTTGGTGCTATTCTTTCTCAAAGAGATGCATTTAGATGACAAGTTGCACCCTTGTGCCTTCCTCTCATGCAAGTTTTCTCCTGCCGAGTCCAACTATGATGTCAGAAATTGATAGCTTTCCACTATTAAGTGGGCCTTTGAAGACCTTAAACACTGGTTAGGAGGAGTTGTATACCATCACAGTCATTAAAGACCATAAGAACCTACTTTATATCGAGTCAGCCAAAAGACTCAACTCCAGACAGACATGTTCAGAACTTTTCTTCACCCGGTTTAATTTCATTATCACCTTCCAACCCTGCTCTAAGAATCTCAAGGATGCTGGCTTGGCACAGGACCTCTTGTCACAACTCTCCCAACTATGGGATAAAGTTTCTCCAGACACTATGTCTGGACTCTTGTTAGCCCCAAAGCATACAGAGGGACTGCACAAGACGCTCAGTGACACCAAAGCGCTGTGCCGACCGCCAGCAACACACGTGGGATGCAACGCTCAAATTCACACCGAGGAGTGAGGTAACCAGCCGGCAGGAGGATCCATGCCACCAAAGGTTAGTAAGAGCTAGGGATAGCTTAGTTAGCGTGCATCCCTTTGATCATCCTCACGCGGCCCCAGCCACTGGCAATTCATACAATGGAACCCGCTTTCTGACTGCACGGACTTACTGCACTCCAACTACTCATAAAGGAGCTGTAAACACTTAACTTTTCTGTTACAGGTATTGCTTTTTTATATATAATTTTATATACAATTTTATATACAAGTTCACTATAATCCAGCTTTACATATTACTTAGTTTTAATTTTTCACAAGCGCTCCTTGTATTTACATTTTCTTTCATTTAATAAAAAAGGAGCCGCTAACTACATTACATTATTAATTAGCGCGGAATATTCTTTAAACTTTTAAATAGCTAAAACCCACTCAACTGTTCAACAACATGAGGCTAAATGATTTCTCAAACAGAAATTTGCTTTCAGACATACCGGATAAAACAACAGTCATTAAATATGACATAATCAATGACCCTAAAGCCCCATAGAATACCAAAAGCTAATTGGTACACCTGGCACAATGCTTGCAGGCAGGAGAGCACATCTATACATGCACCACTCCATGGCAGACTGACAATGAGATATTGTCCATGTAGTGATTGACCCCATCATGCCTCATTTTTTAAAGACATTGCATGAATGCTGCAGCCCATGGGCAGGCAGCAGTCAGCATAAAACCACCGTCCATCTTGAATCCTATGAAATAAAAAGAGTTGGGGTGGAGCAGCAGCAAGTGAAAATCCTATTCAATATGAACCTTCACCAGAAGCGCCCAAATCTGCATCATCTATGTATTGTAATTAAACATCATAATCATTATGGAAGTAATGCAAACGTATCCACCTCTCCAGCGCTGACACAGAAAGGCTCTTTATCGTGAATCATGCTAGGACAGTGGCCAGTGGGTCACACAGGAGAGGCAAAAAGGCATCATGCACTCCTGGAACTCTGGTTACTATTAAAGGCAAGGCATTTTTCTTTCAGAAAAGGCAATTGTTCATAATGGGCCAGCAGTCAGGCTTTTGATGCAAGGAATCTCTTGGTCCCTGTCATGCTACATCATGTCCAACAAGACATCCACATACTTAAACCCAAAGGACATGGAAACCTGTCTGACATGGACATGGAACCCTGGCATGGAAACTTATGAAAAATCTTTGTTGTACATCCACTATGTACTGCCCTTATATGTCATTTACACGGATAAGTGCACATATTTCAGGATATATAGATGCTCTGAAGGCCAGGTTTCTAAATAGCAGATAGCAAAGACAAGCATGTCGACCAGCCAATTAAATAAGGCTCCCTCTCGGAGCCTTAACAACTACAAACACCATCTTGGCCTGCTAAGTGACAGAAATCATATCAATTAAATGGCTGGTACAAATTTGCTCTCTAATCCTAAAGCAAACCTCATGCATTATAATTGTTTACATTGTGGACTATGAGCTATTATCTGTGTCAGCTGCTGATGCGTGCCAGTGATAGTGCTGCCCACACTGACTTCAAAATGCTAAACCAAAGCCCTTGTCAGCATATAACCAGAAGACTGGCTACCACCGTGAAACGGATTGAAACCATGAAAATGAGGTACATGTGTCATTGCTCCAGAAGGATCAAGTATTAATATTTGTGGAACCTGGAAAATACAGATGCACAGAACATGAATCCAAAACCCTGGCAGAGAAGGGGGATGACATGAAATAGGGAAATCAGAAAACACAGCAACATTAATTACAGGAGCAGAGGAAGAGAAGGAGCAAAAGACAAAGAAGAATGATGCCACTCCCTGGTGATCGCCTGCAAGAGCTGTGTAGGGAACCATCCAAAGGACCCAACAATGGGGAAGGAGCCTGGGACCAGATCTGGTTGGTAAATGTGGAAGGGCTGTGGTAGCAGGTGTGGATCAGTGGGTTGGCCGGAAATAAGTTGACAGTCAATAGGTCGACCCCATCTGGTCGACATGAAGTTGGATGACTGGGTCAGAAGGTTGACAGGGTCATTCGAGTGACATGGGAAAGGTAGAGGCAATAAAAGGTCGACAGGTACAAAAAGTTGACATGGGAATGGTCAGCACAAAAAGGTTGATGCAAGTGTTTTTGGATGTAATTTTCTATGGTTAACCACATATAAGGAAAATGAGTGGAAATGTGTACCCTCCCTGGTTGACTTTGCTCACTGCGCTTTGGGCAAGCTTACTATTCCCAATTGTAGTCTATAAGGATGGAATCGGAAAAAAAATGAAAAAAAAATGAATAAAAGAAACTTGTTGACCTTGTGTGTTGACCATTGTCGTGTCAACCACTTGAACTTGTCGACCTTTTCATTATGATGAGCATTTGTACCTGTCGATCTAATGCATGTCACCATATGGGGTCAACCTATTTTACTGTTGACCTATCATCCAGTACCCTGTGGTAACACAGGAGTGTGTGTGTTGGGAGGGGGGTGTTTTGGGGTCACTAAAGATGAGCTTGTTGCTAATAGGCATCCAGAGGTCCAGATTGAATGAGGAAAAGGCAGTTAAGAAGGAGGTATCATAGTGGGAGGAGCAGCCATGGAAACCAAAAGTAGCCATTTAAATGACTTGTAATGATGAGAGAGGGGTCTGGCTAAAAAGGAGAAACCATTAATAGAGATCCTTAAGGAATAGGCTTTGGTCCTCTTGGAACGTTTGCTGGAAACAGACCTGGGAGGTCCCATGGGAAGGGGGTGGGGCCTACCATAGAAGGGGAGGAATGCAACTCACATGGGCTGAACAGGGTGTGTAATGGAGATGTAGTCAGTGGGCTTGTAGCATGCAATGGGGGAGCAGACAGTGTGACATTTGTGTTTGGCACAAGCTCTCATGGCTATTCAGCCAGGAGAGGGCGAGCCGCAAGTTCCCACCCTGGGGGATACAGATGTTTGTCTGATGTAGTGGTAGAAGGGGCAGGTGCAGGCCATGCCACTGGTCATTTGCAGAGTGTAAATCAATGTCTTGAAGAGAAGCTTGGAAAGAGACGAAGTGGCAAAGTGCTAAGGGGTAATGAAAGAAATTGGAGCTGCTGCCGATGAGATTGGACACCGTGATTATCATCTTGTAATCCCAGGTATATATCAGGTCTGAAGGGAGGGGATGGACTGCCAGAACAGCTGCTGAAGCCAGTAGGGCAGCATGCGGGGTAAGTCCCAACACATTTGCCTGGGCAGGCACAACTCAGCAACTCAAACATAGAAACATTAGATCAGGCTGTGTCACAGCTCACGGATGGATATCGGATCATAACCCATACTATGGGATTGGCAGATACCCAGAACAGAGGCAAAGGGGTAAATTTATTAAGATGGGAGTTCTGTTTAAGATGGGATGTTGCCCATAGCAACCAACAGGCAGAGGCGCCGGCAAAAGGGACATTTCGGTCGCATTGCGATGTGACTGGAATAACTGCTTCTGTCATTTATACAGTATGTTTATGCAAACATATTCATAGGTCGGAACCAAGGCCCACTGTAGTGAAGGGGCCTACAGCGCTGGCATTATAGTGAGTCACATTGACTCAAGTTATAACGCTGCGCTGCCTGCCTCCAGTGCCCCAGAGTCTGCGTCAATGCAGCCGCTGCAGTGTTCGGGTCCCGGCCGGGAGGGAAAGGAGTAGGAATTGTCATCAACCATCGATGATTCCTAATCATCAATGGTTTATGGGCGGTGTCGAATGCTTTTGCCATCGTTGGGAGAGAACCAGATGGTTTCCCTCCATCAATGGCACAGCATAAACAATTATATATATATTTTTTGCAATGTCCCGGGACTCAGCATAGCTTCGTCCATGACACCCGCGAAACCTCGCCCCCGGGCTGTGATTGCTCGTCGGGTCATTTACAGAAATAACAGGGATGGCCATTCAGGGCCGGTTCTAGGCCTTTTTGCGCCCCGGGCGGGAAATAGGGGCGTGTCTTCATACAGGGGGCGTGGTCAGTTACGCCCCCTGTACAGTAGTAGCTGCGCGAAATGCTGTGTGTTGTGCGATGACGTCATTGCGCACCGCGTAGCAAAGGTCCTCTCCACGAAGGGAAACTAGATCTTGCCATGGTGCGGCGCTCTCCAGAAGGCGGCACCCAGGGCAAAAGTCCTGCTTGCCCGTGGCAAGATCCGCTACTGTGGCCATTGATGGTCTTCTGTAGAATATTTTGTGACCATCGAAGGCCACTCACAGTTTTGATATCGATGGTAAACACATTGATGGCCATAACGAGGGAGGAGGAGCCGCGATCTCAGCTCTTACCCCCTACAGTCAATAATGCTGCTTGTATAGGGCTGGCCGGCTGGAGGGTGGAGTAGGGGTCTCTCTCAGCTTCTCCCCCCCATACTCTATAATGCTGCCCTATGTGGGACTGCTTGGCTTGAGGGGAGAGGATAGGCCGTTTTCTCAGCTCCTCCCCCCATACTCTGTAATGTTGCCTGTGTGGGACTGCCCGGCTGGTGGGGGGAGGAGGGGCTGATCTTTCAGCTCCTCCCATTACATACTCCTGCACGTTCCCTGACGTCCCTGGTGTCAAAAGTCCATGGGAGGGAAGAAAGTTGCTGGCCATCTCGATGTGCAGCAGGAACACCTAATTGTCCACGCCTCAGAAGCCAGGTAGGAGCAACACAATCCTAGAGTTGTACAAGTGGCAAGTACTGCTCACCATCTCTTTGTGTCTCTGTCGGCCCCCACTCTCTGTCTGTCTGTCTCTCTCTCTCTCTCTCTCTCTTTTTATCTCCCCTTCGGACCCCACTCTCTTTTGCCTCCCCTCTCTCTCCCTCCCTCTGCCCTCTCTCTTACGCAGGCTAGGATTCAGATCGCCGTATATATTGTAATCATGCACGATGGTGTGAAAACATTATTTATCCCCCAGATCCTCACACTCACCCCACTAATTATTTCTCCCCCAGATACTCACCCCACTCGGAGATGCTGCATAGGGGTTGTCTAACCATTTAGCCCATATGGCATAAAAACATTTCTTACAGCTTTCCTGGCTAAGTAAACAATTTTTTCATGAGCTACATTTTAATTTACTAGGGATATCCAGGCCCTCAAAACTGGGCCATTAAGGGCCATCCATAACCGGGCAATACACCCGTAGACACCAACGTGCGGATGACACTGTCCCATAATAGAGAGACCTATGGGCAGGAAGAAAAGCATATCCCAAAAGTTCCCTTCCATGGAACCACTTTTAGGACAGTACAAATAATTTCTACCCCCAATTTCACAAAGTCATTCTGATGTGATGTACACCCTGTGGTCCAAGAATTACTGACTTTGTTGGTAACAAACTGCCTGTGTGAAAGTATGTGGGGTACCTAGAGCATCTTTCCAAATACTATCAGAGATTGGTCCCAGATCCCCTTGCCACTTCAGCCTGAGAGAGGGCAAGTCGGACCTCTGATGGGCATGTAATATGTTTGAGTAAATGACAGACACTAGATATCTCGGATCTTTAGATTGTAACATACATTTAACTGGAGAGCCCCTAATTAATGGGGGTGCAGCTTCAAAAGGGGATTTATGGTAAGAACTTACCTTTGTTAAATCTCTTTCCACGAGGTACACTGGATTCCACAGGGAATTACATTGGGGTGTAGAGTTGGATCTTGATCCGAGGCACCAACAGGCTAAAAGCTTTGACTGTTCCCAGGATGCATAGCGCCACCTCCTCTATATCCCCACCTCCAGGCACTGGAGCTCAGTTTTGTTAACCAGTCCAATGCAGTAACAGGTAAGAGAGATGACAACAGTTAGTAGCCACATACAACTACATTCTCACGACAGGAGAAGGTACCAGCGGCTAATGCCATACAAACCCAAAGAAGTTAAGTGTCAGGGTGGGCGCCCTGTGGAATCCAGTGTACCTCGCAGAAAGAAATTTTAACAAAGGTAAGTTCTTACCATAAATCTCATTTTCTGCAGCGGGGTACACTGTGATTCCACAGGGAATTACATCGGGGATGTCCTAAAGCAGTTCCTTATGGGAGGGAACGCACTGTAGCGGGCACAAGAAACCGGCGTCCAAAGGAGGCATCCTGGGAGGCGGAAGTATCGAAGGCATAGAACCTTATGAACTTGTTCACTGAGGACCACTTAGCCGCCTTGCACAGCTGTTCAAGGGTCGCACCACGGCGGGCCGCCCAAGAAGGTGCAACAGACCGAGTAGAATGGGCTTTGATGGTAGCAGGAGCTGGAAGGCCAGCCTGTACATAAGCATGTGCCATCACCATTCTAATACATCTGGCCAAGGTCTGTTTATTAGCAGGCCAGCCACGTTTGTGAAAACCAAAAAGAACAAAGAGAGAATCAGATCTCCTAAGCGAAGCTGCTCTTTTCACATAAAGCAGATAACCAGGGCGAGTTCTAAGAACCGCCCGGTCACGGTGAAAAATCAGAAAGGGTGTCCGACAGGACAAGGCACCCAAGTCTAAAACCTGTCTAGCAGAGGCAATAGCCAGCAAAAACAAGACCTTAAGCCACTTATGGTCCACAGACTCAAGAGGTTCAAACGGAGACTCTTGTAGGGTATCCAGAACAACCGACAAATCCCAAGGAGCCACAGGAGGAACATAGGCAGGTTGAATCCATAAAACACCCTGAGTGAAAGTATGCAATTTTTCTCTGAAACCACACCGACCAGGCCGAAATATGAACCTTGAGGGAGGCCAGACGAAGGCCCAAGTCCAGGTCCTGTTGCAGAAAAGCCAAAACGTTGGCAGTACTGAACTCGTACGCATTATAATTCTTAGCCGCACACCAGGTGAAGTAAAAATTCCAGACCCTATAATAAATCCGAGCCAAAGCCGGTTTACGGGCTTTCAGCATAGTTTGAATGACCGCCTCAGAAAATCCCTTGGCCCTCAGAACTGCAGCTTCAAGAGCCACACCGTCAAAGCCAGTCGGGCCAGATCCCGGTAGACACAAGGGCCCTGAACGAGGAGGTCTTGGCGTTGCGTAAGTAGAAGAGGACGCTCTATCGAGAAACCCTGCAGGTCTGAAAACCAGTGAGGATTTCTTCCAGTTGATGAGCGACCCGTGGGCTTGCAGTAATTGGACTGTCAGTTCCAGATGACGGAGGAGAACCTCCGGAGAGATCACCAGGATCAATAAATCATCCAGATATGGCAGGATCCTGATACCCTAACGGCGGTGCACAGCAGTCATGACCGCCATGACCTTGGTGAAGATTCATGGAGCTGTGGTCAGACGAAAAGGTAAGGCCTGGAATTGAAAATATAGGTTGCCAATAGGAAACCGCAGGTATTGCTGATGCGACATGGCAATAGGTATATGCAGGTAAGCATCCTGTTTGTCCAGGGATACCATATAGTCTATGGGCTCCAGGGCCAGAACAATAGAGCGAAGAGTTTCCATACAGAATTTGGAAACTTTCACAAATTTGTTCAAAGACTTGAGGTAGAGAATGGGCCGGGAAGACCCATTCGGTGTCGGAACTAGAAACGTTGAATAGTACCCCCTGGCTCTCTGAGCCAGAGGCATCGGCACTATCACCCCTGCGTCAAGGAGGGATTGTACCACCAAATGGAGAGTGTTTGCTTTTACCGGATCCGAAGGGATGTTTGTTGAGAAAAACTGGCGAGGGGGACTTTTCTTGAAAGAGATGGCCTATCCGTGAGTGACAACTTCCTTTACCCAGGCATCTGAAGTTGTCTGTAACCATACCTGAGCAAACCGCAGAAGTCGGCCTCCCACTCTGGGGTCCCCCAGGAGGAGGCCCGTCCCGTCATGCAGCAGGCTTGTGTGTTTTGGAAGCAGGCTGACGGGCAGCCCAAGAACGTTTAGGTTTGGGCTTAGTGGATTTGGAAGTGCCAGCCTCTTTCGGGTACGCCTGACCCTTTGCTTTACTTGGAGGTCGAAAGGAGCGAAAGGAAGTACTTTTAGCCTTCGGAGCCGAAGGATTAGTACTAGGCAGACAAGCAGTCTTGGCAGATGCTAAGTCAGCAACAATCTTGTTCAGATCTTCCCATAAAGGGGATCACCTCCAAGGTATTTTTAGAGTCCAGATCCACAGAACAGGACCGCAACCAGAGACTCCGGCGAGCCAGAATGGACATAGTAGATGTTTTGGCCGTCAGGACACCAGCATCAGATACCGCCTCCTGAATATAATGAGAGGCTGTAATAATATATGAAAGACACTGTCTAGCATTGTCAGGAAAATCAGATGCTAGTTCCGCTTCAACTTCCTGATCCCAGGCTTCAATAGCTTTTGCAGCCCAAGAAACCGCAATAGTGGGCCTATGCACAGCTCCTGCAAGAGTGTAAATAGACGTCAAGCAACCCTCCACACGCTTATCCGTCGGTTCGTTCAGAGAGGTGACGAAAGTGACAGGCAGAGCAGATGACACCACCAGACAGGCGACCTGTGAGTCCACCGGAGGCGGTGTTTCCAAATTTTTACAGCGAGGGGATAATGACACAGCATCTTCTTAGACAGGGAGAATTTCTTTCCTGGACACTCCTAGGATTCCTGACGTAGGTCAACCAAATGGTCAGAATGGGGTAAAACTAATTTAGTAACCTTCTGACGCTTGAACTTATCAGGTTTCTTAGAGGTATCTTGAGGTTCTGCTTCATCATCAATCTGTAGAATCAATCTGATAGCCTCCAAGAGGTCAGGAACATCCACCTGTGTAATAGATTTCCCATCAGAAGCATCTGCATCAGTGTCTGAGGGGTCAATATATGCGCCATCTTCATCGGATGAAGTATCCGAAACGTGTGGATTGTGAGGAAGTAATGGCCCGCTTAGAGGACCCTTTGGTCCTAGGCGGGCGAAGGTTAGGTATTTGTTTAGCCAAAGACTGATTTAATTGCTGTAACTGAGTGGACAGATTATCTGCCCATGACAGATTAACTGCAGGAACAATATGTGGCTGTAATGGCACAGGATGTCCCACAGGGGGCGCAAGTCTAGTTACTAGCATTGTCTGTTAATTAGAAAAAGCAGCCCTTGGTGGGTCTTGGTGTTCCCCTGGTGCTGCAGACTGACTGAGGGGTATAGAACCCCCGGTACCTGAACCCTGAGCTGCAATGTTTTCCTCCGAGTAATCCGTGGCGTCAGCACTGCATGGTGTAGGATAAGCCATGGATCTACCGCCCTGTTTAGCAGACATTATTTGTAAGTGTAACCTTAGGGCGTAATAGTACCATAAAAGCAGACAAAGTACCTGACAAAAAAACCCTGTATAGTGTAACTGCAATGCAGAGCACAAACAGAGAATTTAAGAGGTATATGGTGACTGAAACACACAGAGAAAGATACCAAAGTAGTATATCCTGTGAGACACTATATCATATGAGAACCCTGATGCACTTAGCCCCCTTCAGGGTACAGAATATTGGGATAGCAATGTGTGTGAGATACATGGAATAGAGACCACACAGCCGCTATTGGCACACACAGTCACATGTACAAAGCAGAAATTATTACAAACAATAAAACTGCGCTGGACTAGCAATACTAAGTAACTGGACTACTAAGTAAAGATATGTATATATACAGATATAACAATGCACAGTAAAGACTGGATGTATGATATCACAGGGTACTTGTACTAAATATCCCTGTAGCAAATTAATGCCCTTGTTCTTAACTAACACTGTCTGAATGACATGTAGGATACTTAAGTGTCCTGTAAATGCACAGCGCTGATGAGGCAGGTGGCTTTACAGAGGAGACATTGCCCAGCAGTCCCAGAATCAGCTCAGCTTGTGTGTAAATGGCGCCCAAACGCTGACAGGGAGTGAGGGAGAGAGAGAGAGATGCAGCTCCAGGACAGGAACATTTGCAGTAAATGGTGCCTGGGGCTGGGGGTGGGACTACAGGTCAGAGCCTTATTGTCATAATAACTGAGGGTTGAGGCTGACTGGGGGAAGCCTCAGTTGTAGGGGCTGGTGTGTAAGTGAACTGTGGAGGTGAGATTAGGTTCCTAGACATGCAGTATGATTAGATACCTTGAACCCGAAGGCGTGACCACAACAACGGAGTAAAATTAACAGACAGTTTATTGAACACACAGTATAACTCTTGGCAATGAGAATCATCAACAGTGAGTTCAGAATAAAAATGCAGTACAGTTCCTGTGAATGTAAGTGGTATTTGAGACTGTGGCTATGTAGAACAAGATGGTAAAGTCCTTGCCAAAGGGGGTCATTCCGAGTTGATCGCTAGCTGTTTTCGTCCGCTGCGCTGCAATCAGGCAAAAAAATGGCACTTCTGCGTATGCGGCGCTATGCGCACGCGCGTCGTACTATTACAACGAACGATGTAGTTTCACACACGGTCTAACGAAGCATTTTAATCGCACTGCTGGCCGCAGAGTGATTGACAGGAAGAGGGCGTTTCTGGGTGTCAACTGACCGTTTTCAGGGATAGTTCAGAAAAACGCAGGCGTGCCAGGAAAAACAGGCGTGGCTGGGCGAATGCAGGGCGTGTTCGTGATGTCAAAACAGGAACTGAACAGTCTGAAGTGATCGGAAGCGCTGAGTAGGTCTGAAGCTACTCAGAAACTGCACAAAATTTTTATGTAGCCGCTCTGCGATACTTTCGTTCGCACTTCTGCTAAGCTAAAATATACTCCCAGAGGGCGGCGGCTTAGCGTTTGCTCGGCTGCTAAAAACTGCTAGCGAGCAAACAACTCGAAATGACCCCCAATATACGTATTTGGAAAGTCCATGGCCACAGTTAACCGCTGTAATGAGGAACGGCAAGTACTGCACAGTAGGTGGTAAACAGGAGTTGAAATAGGCACTGAAACACTGAGATTGAAATGATGTAGACAGAACTGCCAGAGACTACCGGACGGAACCGGTGTGAGGAAAGATGCGCTGAAATCACCAGTAGAGCAACAGTTCGATGGTGAGCATCGGTAGATACTGTGGTCCGATGTTGTGTGGTATGAAATGCAGGACGATATATGAATATCGTTGGAGATGTGATGAAGCACCGCTGAAGACAGATGGTAACACCCAACACTGGAAGCGACGGAACGCTGGAAGCAGTGGCGGTTCTTGCCACGGGCAAGCGGTACTTTTGCCCGGGGCGCCGCCTTCCGGAGGGCGCCGGCGCCATCCGGAGGGCGCCGCACCAGGGCAAGATCCGCCACTGTGCCCCCCGCAGTGCCCTGCTGTGCCCCCCTGCTTTGAAGGGAAACTAGACGCTACGGTCTAGTTTCCCTTCGTGTAGAGGACCTTTGCTGTGCGATGCGCGATGACGTCATCGCGCACCGCACAGCATAGTGGCACAGACACTAGGGGTCATAATTGACCTCTAGTGTCTATGCTGTTCTATGGGAGAGACGTAATAACGTCTCTCCCATAGATCGAAGAGAAGAGAGGAGAGGAGAAGAGCGGCATCGCCGGCGGAGGGGGTCTGGATCAGGAACGTGGATGGTAGCCAGTGACACTTTACCACAGAAGCTAGAGTGCGATGCTGTAGATAACTGGAAACAATAATGATGCCAGAATACCGCTGGAAGCTGGAGGTAGAATAGAACCTGCGCTAGAAGCCGGTATCAGGATTACTGTAGAAAGCCAGGAAGCAGGATTGGAACACTTCAAAAGTCAGGCTGCACCGCAAGATGGTAATTGGTGTAATTGGTAATTGGAGAAGCTGAATCACAGGAGCTGGAATCCCTGGAAAGTCAAGCTGAGCATTCACCAAACAGAAGAGACATGTACGCAGGATTGACAACCAAAGCACTGACCATTATCCAGCCCTGGAGCCAGGATATTTATCCCAGCTAGTGAGCAGGGATTGGCTGGATAATTACACAGAGTCCAGACTGCAGCGGATAGGCTAAAAACAACATGTGATGCAAAACAAACATGGCTGCGCCCATGTTTGAAACTGGAGGGATAGTCTGTTTGTATTCCACATGTGAGAATCGGCAGTAATGTTGGCGGAGGCCGCAGAGGGCAGGAGACACCATACTTTAAACAGATGGATGTTTACTGTAATGTTGACATGTCAGCGCTGCAGCGATCACAGAGAAGCACCTTGAGATTCAGATATGCAGCATGCTGCCTGCAGACAGCGCTGGTGGAATCCGGGCCTGGAACGCCGGGCCAGTCTCAGAAGGCACTTGGCAGGTAAATAATGGGGGGGCTAATAAACCCGGATTGTGACACTTATCCCCTTGCTGGACTTCACCACCAGGTACTGCGGGGCCTATTTGAAACGGATTTTAGTAAATCCGACGTGTGTCCCTTGCCCTGGTGGTCTAGTGGTGTCCCTGTACGGCCACAGTGTCCATGCCAGCGCGCACGGTCCGTCTCTGGAGACCGTTCCGGATCACAAATTCAGCGGGTCCCGTCTGGGTGACCCTCTTACCTCCACCCGAAGATGCGGCCACGCGATCCAGGAGAGCAGCGGTGCGTGTGTGCCAGAAGTGACCGGAGCCCTCCGCTGTAAGTACCCGACAACCAGGTTGCTGGAGTATACAGTGTCGCTGGGGGAGGTGAGGGAGCCACAGCACGATATGTCAGACTGACATATAGCACTTCTAAGTGCCTGTGCTGCGGCCCTTGAAGTCTTCTTTTCTTCAAAAAGCTCTTTTCAGGTCTGATTAGCGCATTCCTCCCTGTTAGCTGCCTGCACTGCAGGCACCATATTACAAACTGAGCTCCAGTGCCTGGAGGCGGAGATATAGAGGAGGCGGCGCTATGCATCCTGGAAACAGTCAAAGCTTTTAGCCTGTTGGTGCCTCGGATCAAGATCCAACTCTACACCCCGATCTAATTTCCTGTGGAATCACAGTGTACCCCGCTGCAGAAATTAAGTATATACAGCATGTCGTAGTTGAAGATACCTGTAGAAAAAGGTAGTCGGTGCAGAATAATATTGTTGGAGTTGCTGTAATGACTTGATTATACCTGATTCAATGTCCAAGTAACACAATTGCCCATCTTCCCCAAACCTGTCAGTAGTTTCTTACCTCTTTCTTGCTTCCACTTTTGTGGAGTGAGACTACCTGCGCTGTTTTCCAGTCCTCTAGTGTAATCACTCCTGTAGCTAGTGATTGGTTGAATAATTCTGTTTATGGTGTTACCAGCACCCCTTTAAGCTATTTTAGTACCCCATCTGCCACCATTGATTTATCCACTTTTCATTTTGAAAGTTGTTCTTCTGTAAATGTACTTATACAGATGGAGCCACGCTAATCGCTAAGGCGCGCCTATCGCAGCATCTGGGCCGTGTGCGCGTCCGTGTGACCTGCATGTAAAGTACAGATGCCGCCGGGGAATGGCTGCGTAGCCCCCCAAGCCCTACACACAGGGCGGTGGGGAACACTCATCCACCCGTACTTACGATCCTGGATATATGTATATTGTTAGAACATTTTCCCTTAAGACTAGAGATGTGCGGCGGGCATTTTTTGTGTTTTGGTTTTGGATGTGGATCGTCGTTCGTGTTTTGAATCTGGATTGGTTTTGCCAAAACCACCCTTTCGGGTTTTGGTTTTGGATCAGGATGATTTTTTTTAAAAACACAAAAACAGCTAAAATCACAGAATTTGGGGGTAATTATAATCCTACGGTATTATTAAACACAATAACATTTATTTCCACTAATTTCCAGTCTATTCTGAACACCTCACACCTCACAATATTGTTTTTAGGCCAAAAGGTTGCACCGATGTAGCTGGATGACTTTGCTAAGCGACACAAGTGAGCGGCACAAACACCTGGCCCATCTAGGAGTGGCAATGCAGTGTCAGACAGGATGGCACTTTTAAAAACTAGGCCCCAAACAGCTCACAATGCAAAGAAGAAAAAGAGGTGCAATTAGGTAGCTGGATGACTTTGCTAAGCGACACAAGTGTGCGGTACAAACAACTGGCCCATCTAGGAGTGGCACTGCAGTGTCAGACAGGATGGCACTTTTAAAAACTAGGCCCCAAACAGCTTATCATGCAAAGAAGAAAAAGAGGTGGAATGAGGTAGCTGGATGACTAACTTAAGCGACACAAGTGTGCGGCACAAACACCTGGCTCATCGAGGAGTGGCACTTTAGTGTCAGACAGGATGGCACTTTTAAAAACTAAGCCCCAAACAACACATCAGGCAAAGAAGAAAAAGAGGTGGAATGAGGTCACTGGTTGACTAAGCTAAGCGACACAAGTGTGCGGCACAATCCTGGCCCATCTAGGAGTGGCACTGCAGTGGCAGACAGGATGGCAGATTTAAAAAATAGGCCCCACGGGGCCTGGCTACGAAGCTGATGTAGTAGGATTAGAAGAGAGATAAATAAATCGGGAGGTTACTCTCCGATTTATAATCCTGCGCTATAATTTATAAATATCAATATACCAATGTATAGGCCTGGAGGACCACCATCATGCTGAGGATTTTGAGGAAGCAGAACCCGGCTTCTATTCCTGGGAACCTGTCGGTGCAGGTTTTCTGGATTTTCCCCGACCACCCCTGAATAAGGTGGAAGAGGCTTTGGACTTCTTAACCTTTGCGGTCCGAAAGAACTGCATTGTAGACGTAGAAAAAGACTTAGTCGGTGTGGCTAAGGGAAGAAAAGTTGACTTACCCACAGTTGCCATGGAAATCCACGCATCCAAAGCTTCCCCAAATAGAGCCTGACCTGTGAAGGGTAGGTTCACCACACTCTTCTTGGATACCGCATCCGCAGACCATTGGCGCAGCCAGAGTCCCCTGCATGCCGAGACAGCCATGGAAGACATCCGTGCATTCAGATGACCAAGATCCTTAATGGACTCCACCATGAAACCTGCAGAATCCTGTATGTGATGTAAAAACATTTCAATGTCACTTCTATCCATAGTATCTAAATCCTCTAGTAATGTGCCTGACCACTTTACTATGGCTTTAGAAATCCATGCACAAGCGATAGTGGGCCTTAGCGCCACGCCTGAAGCAGTGTATATGGATTTGAGCGTAGTCTCAATCTTGCGATCTGCCGGCTCTTTCAAAGCGGTAGACCCAGGAACAGGTAAAACCACCTTTTTAGACAATCAAGATACAGAAGCGTCTACTATAGGGGGGTTTTCCCACTTTTTCCTATCCTCTTCAGGGAAAGGAAAAGGAACTAGAACCCTCTTTGGGATCTGGAATTTTTTCTCCGTGTTTTCCCATGATTTCTCAAATAATGCGTTCAATTCCTTAGACACAGGGAAGGTAAGGGAGGCTTTCTTATTGTCAGTAAAGTAAGCCTCCTCGACCTGTTCAGGAACCGCGTCAGAAATGTGTAAAACGTCCCGAATGGCCTCAATCATGAGCTGAACCCCCTTAGCAAGGGATGCCTCCACCCTCTGTATATCCCCGTCACCGTCTCCCATGTCAGAGTCGGTATCCGTGTAGACCTGCATTACCTGGGTAAGAGCACATTTTTGTGGGCATATACCAGGGGATTTTGATGAGGTAGTGGGAGTAGAATACAACAAAACCTCTACAGATTTTTTCAAAACCTGTGTTTCAGTCTCATAATGAGCTATCCTAGATGAAATCTGGGATATCATTCCCTTAATGGAAGCCACCCACAGGGGTTCGGATTCGGAAGGTTGAGACATTATATTGCATTCCTGAGTACATGGAATGGATTCCTCTGGAGAAAATACATATTCTGCAGCACAAGACACAGAGGGGTATATGCAATTCCGGGCGAATTGCGGCACTTTTTCGCCCGTTTTTAAATTCGACACAATTCAACCGTCGAATTCCGGCAGGTGGGTGCCGGAATTCGACATATTCAATAAAAAACGAATTCGACAGTCCCGCTGTCGAAAAACGGCCGATTTGACGTATTTTGATTCGATTTTTAAAAATGTTTAAAAAACAGAAAAAACGGTAAAAAAAACCCAAAAAATTGCGTGGGGTCCCCCCTCCTAAGCATAACCAGCCTCGGGCTCTTTGAGCCGGTCCTGGTTGCCAAAATACGGGGGGGGAAATGACAGGGGATCCCCCGTATTTTAACAACCAGCACCGGGCTCTGCGCCTGGTCCTGGTGCAAAAAATACGGGGGACAAAAAGAGTAGGGGTCCCTCGTATTTTTTGTACCAGCACCGGGCTCCACTAGCTGGACAGGTAATGCCACAGCCGGGAGTCACTTTTATACAGCGCCCTGCGGCCGTGGCATTAAATACCCAACTAGTCACCCCTGGCCGGGGTACCCTGGAGGAGTGGGGACCCCTTCAATCAAGGGGTCCCCCCCCCCAGCCACCCAAGGGCCAGGGGTGAACCCCGAGGCTGTCCCCCCATCCAAGGGCTGCGGATGGGGGGCTGATAGCCTTGTTGAAAATGTAAGAATATTGTTTTTGCAGAAGAACTACAAGTCCCAGCAAGCCTCCCCCGCAAGCCGGTACTTGGAGAACCACAAGTACCAGCATGCGGGGTAAAAACGGGCCCGCTGGTACCTGTAGTTCTACTGCAAAAAAAATACCCAAATAAAAACAGGACACAGACACCGTGAAAGTATAACTTTATTACATACATGCCGACACACATACTTACCTATGTTGACACGCCGACTCTGGCCTCGTCTCCAATGTCGACATCCGGGGTACCTGAAAATAAAATTATACTCACCTGATCCAGTGTCCAGTTCTTTTATTATAATCCACGTACTTGGCAAAACAAAAAAACGCATTTACCCGAACCAGGCGGACTGAAAGGGGTCCCATGTTTACACATGGGACCCCTTTCCCCGAATGCAGAGACCCCCCGTGACTCCTGTCACAGAAAGGTCCCTTCAGCCAATCACGAAGCGCCACTTCGTGGCACTCTCCTGATTGGCTTTGCGCGTCTGAGCTGGCAGACAGCGCATCGCACAGCTCCCTCCATTAGTTTCAGTGACCTCACCGCTGACCGCAAAGTTCCCACCATTGAAGATAATGGAGGGGGCTGTGCGATGCGCATCTGACAGCTCCGACGCGCATACAGCCAATCAGGAGAGTGCCACGAAGTGGCGCTTCCTGATTGGCTGAAGGGACCTTTCTGTGACAGGAGTCACGGGGGGTCCCTGCATTCGGGGAAAGGACACATGGGACCCCTTTCAGTCCGTCTGGTTCGGGTAAATGCGTTTTTTTTAGTGATGAGCGGGTTCGGTTTCTCGGAAACCGAACCCCCCCCGAACTTCACCCTTTTTACACGGGTCCGAGCCATACTCGGATTCTCCCGTATGGCTCGGTTAACCCGAGCGCGCCCGAACGTCATCATCCCGCTGTCGGATTCTCGCGAGATTCGGATTCTATATAAGCAGCTGCGTGTCGCCGCCATTTTCACTCGTGCATTGGAAATGTTAGGGAGAGGACGTGGCTGGCGTCCTCTCCGTTTATTCATTGTTGAGTTGATGCAAATATTTGTGCTTGCTCATATCATTGTGGGGACTGGGGAGCAGCTTTATATTAATATAGGAAGAATACAGTGCAGAGTTTTGCTGATCAGTGACCACCAGTTTTATCCGTTCTCTGCCTGAAAAAAAACACTCCATATCTGTGCTCAGTGTGCTGCATATATCTGTGCTCACACTGCTTAATTGTGGGGACTGGGGAGCAGCTGTATTATATAGCAGGAGTACAGTGCAGAGTTTTGCTGACAGTGACCACCAGTATTATACGTTGTCTGCCTGAAAAACACTCCATATCTGTGCTCAGTGTGCTGCTTTACTGTGGGGACTGGGGAGTCGGGACCACCAGTATAATATTATATAGGAGGAGTACAGTGCAGAGTTTTGCTGACACAGTGACCACCAGTATATATAGCAGTACGGTACGGAAGGCCACTGCTGTACCTACCTCTGTGTCGTCATTAAGTATACTATCCATCTACATTCTATACCTGTGGTGCATTTCAGTTGTGCAGTTTGCTGACACAGTGACCACCAGTATATATAGCAGTACGGTACGGAAGGCCACTGCTGTACCTACCTCTGTGTCGTCATTAAGTATACTATCCATCTACATTCTATACCTGTGGTGCATTTCAGTTGTGCAGTTTGCTGACACAGTGACCACCAGTATATATAGCAGTACGGTACGGAAGGCCACTGCTGTACCTACCTCTGTGTCGTCATTAAGTATACTATCCATCTACATTCTATACCTGTGGTGCATTTCAGTTGTGCAGTTTGCTGACACAGTGACCACCAGTATATATAGCAGTACGGTACGGAAGGCCACTGCTTTACCTACCTCTGTGTCGTCATTAAGTATACTATCCATCTACATTCTATACCTGTGGTGCATTTTAGTTTTGCAGTTTGCTGACACAGTGACCACCAGTATATATAGCAGTACGGTACGGAAGGCCACTGCTGTATCTACCTCTGTGTCGTCATTAAGTATACTATCCATCTACATTCTATACCTGTGGTGCATTTTAGTTTTGCAGTTTGCTGACACAGTGACCACCAGTATATATAGCAGTACGGTACGGAAGGCCACTGCTGTACCTACCTCTGTGTCGTTATTAAGTATACTATCCATCTACATTCTATACCTGTGGTGCATTTCAGTTGTGCAGTTTGCTGACACAGTGACCACCAGTATATATAGCAGTACGGTACGGAAGGCCACTGCTGTACCTACCTCTGTGTCATCATTAAGTATACTATCCATCTACATTCTATACCTGTGGTGCATTTTAGTTTTGCACTTTGCTGACACAGTGACCACCAGTATATATAGCAGTACAGTACGGAAGGCCACTGCTGTACCTACCTCTGTGTCGTCATTAAGTATACTATCCATCTACATTCTATACCTGTGATGCATTTTAGTTTTGCAGTTTGCTGACACAGTGACCACCAGTATATATAGCAGTACGGTACAGAAGGCCACTGCTGTATCTACCTCTGTGTCGTCATTAAGTATACTATCCATCTACATTCTATACCTGTGGTGCATTTTAGTTTTGCAGTTTGCTGACACAGTGACCACCAGTATATATAGCAGTACGGTACGGAAGGCCACTGCTGTACCTACCTCTGTGTCGTTATTAAGTATACTATCCATCTACATTCTATACCTGTGGTGCATTTCAGTTGTGCAGTTTGCTGACACAGTGACCACCAGTATATATAGCAGTACGGTACGGAAGGCCACTGCTGTACCTACCTCTGTGTCATCATTAAGTATACTATCCATCTACATTCTATACCTGTGGTGCATTTTAGTTTTGCACTTTGCTGACACAGTGACCACCAGTATATATAGCAGTACAGTACGGAAGGCCACTGCTGTACCTACCTCTGTGTCGTCATTAAGTATACTATCCATCTACATTCTATACCTGTGATGCATTTTAGTTTTGCAGTTTGCTGACACAGTGACCACCAGTATATATAGCAGTACGGTACGGAAGGCCACTGCTGTACCTACCTCTGTGTCGTCATTAAGTATACTATCCATCTACATTCTATACCTGTGGTGCATTTTAGTTGTGCGCAGTATATATAGTAGTAGGCCATTGCTATTGATACTGGCATATAATTCCACACATTAAAAAATGGAGAACAAAAATGTGGAGGATAAAATAGGGAAAGATCAAGATCCACTTCCACCTCGTGCTGAAGCTGCTGCCACTAGTCATGGCCGAGACGATGAAATGCCATCAATGTCATCTGCCAAGGCCAATGCCCAATGTCATAGTAGAGTGCATGTAAAATCCAAAAAACAAAAGTTCAGTAAAATGACCCAAAAATCAAAATTGAAAGCGTCTGATGAGAAGCGTAAACTTGCCAATATGCCATTTACGACACGGAGTGGCAAGGAACGGCTGAGGCCCTGGCCTATGTTCATGGCTAGTGGTTCAGATTCACATGAGGATGGAAGCACTCATCCTTTCGCTAGAAAACTGCAGTGCCACTCCTAGATGGGCCAGGTGTTTGTGTTGGCCACTTGTGTCGCTTAGCTTAGCCATCCAGCGACCTCGGTGCAAATTTTAGGACTAAAAATAATATTGTGAGGTGTGAGGTGTTCAGAATAGACTGGAAATGAGTGGAAATTATGGTTATTGAGGTTAATAATACTATGGGATCAAAATGACCCCCAAATTCTATGATTTAAGCTGTTTTTTAGGGTTTTTTGAAAAAAAACACCCGAATCCAAAACACACCCGAATCCGACAAAAAATTTTCTGTGAGGTTTTGCCAAAACGCGTCCGAATCCAAAACACGGCCGCGGAACCGAATCCAAAACCAAAACACAAAACCCAAAAAATGTCCGGTGCACATCACTAGTTTTTTTGTTTTGCTAAGTACGTGGATTATAATAAAAGAACTGGACACTGGATCAGGTGAGTATAATTTTATTTTCAGGTACCCCGGACGTCGACATTGGAGACAAGGCCAGAGTCGGCGTGTCAACATAGGTAAGTATGTGTGTCGGCATGTATGTAATAAAGTTATACTTTCACGGTGTCTGTGTCCTGTTTTTTTGGGTTATTTTTTTTGCAGTAGAACTACAGGTACCAGCGGGCCCGTTCCCCCCCCCTGCATGCTGGTACTTGTGGTTCTCCAAGTACCGGCTTGCGGGGAGGCTTGCTGGGACTTGTAGTTCTTCTGCAAAAACAATATTCTTACATTTTCAACAAGGCTATCAGCCCCCCATCCGCAGCCCTTGGATGGGGGGGACAGCCTCGGGCTTCACTCCTGGCCCTTGGGTGGCTGGGGGGGACCCCTTGATTGAAGGGGTCCCCACTCCTCCAGGGTACCCTGGCCAGGGGTGACTAGTTGGGTATTTAATGCCACGGCCGCAGGGCGCTGTATAAAAGTGACCCCCGGCTGTGGCATTATCTGTCCAGCTAGTGGAGCCCGGTGCTGGTACAAAACATACGGGGGACCCTTACTCTTTTTGTCCACCGTATTTTTTGCACCAGGACCAGGCGCAGAGCCCGGTGCTGGTTGTTAAAATACGGGGGATCCCCTGTCATTTTCCCCCCCGTATTTTGGCAACCAGGACCGGCTCAAAGAGCCCGAGGCTGGTTATGCTTAGGAGGGGGGACCCCACGCATTTTTTTTTCTGATTTTTACACCATTCCATAAAAAAATAATAATAATAATAATATTTTTAAAAATATATAAATAATAATTGTGCCTCCTAAATAGACAAACCAAGTACCTAATCCCTTCTAATATAAATAGATATGCTATTACCAATAAAAAAAACACACAAAAAATATGTTTTTAAATTTTTTTATTAGATTCCGCCAGCAAAGTGTGGCGGATTGAAAATGACGAATTTACTGTCTAAAAGCACTGTTGTCGAATTTACAATCTTCAATTGAATATACTTTTGTCGAAATGCCGCATTTGTACCACTGCAGAAATGTCGAATTTGACAAATGTCGAATTTCAAAATGTCGAATTTGGAATGGCCGTTTTTTGGGCGAAAAGTACTGTATTACATTGACGAATTTTTTTGGGGGGCGAAAATGTCCCGTTTTTCGACATTTTCGGGAATTCGACCGCAATTGCATATACTCCAGAGTCCCTGGACATGGTGATCTGAGATATAAATCACACACACACACACACACACACACACACACACACACACACACACACACACACACACACACACACACACAGGAAAATGTCAGTCACAGTTTCCCCCAAGCACCTTCAGAGAGACACAGAGTTAAGGAGCCAGCACACACAGCGCCCCCGTAGGCAGCTATATAATATCAGCCTGGCACTGCCTAAGTAACCTTAATAGACTACACAGGAGTTTAGTGAACAAACACTGTCGCTGGCGCAGGGCGCCCCTCACAGCGCCGCACTACAGTACTGCTGAGCCCTCATGGAGCGCAGCTTCAGCACTGCACTCCCACCCTGATGCCGCCATTCTCACCAGCTCCCCGCTTGTCAGGGCGCCAGCTTCCTACTCACCACCGATGTCTTCTGGCTCTGTTAGGGGGTGGCGGCAGTGCTGCAGGAGCGAGCGGTCGCCTCGGGGGCTTGCGATCAACACTCTCAGGAGCTCAGTGTCCTGTCAGTGGAGATAGTGGCCATTTACCTCAAGGGTTGGATACTACTCCCCCCTAAGTCCCACGAAGCATGGAGGCTGTTGCCAGCAGCCTCCCTTTGCCTATCCTAACATCTTAAAATAAAATAATAAAACCAGAAATGCTCTTGGAGCTCCCCTAGCTGTGACCGGCTCCACCAAGCACATTTTCCAAACTGAGTCTGGTAGGAGGGGCATAGAGGGAGGAGCCAGCCCACACTATCAAATTCTTAAAGTGCCCATGGCTCCTAGTGGACCCGTCTATACCCCATGGTACTAATGTGGACCCCAGCCTCCTCTAGGACGTAAGAGAAAAGAAAAAAATACTACTGAGAAATGGGATGTATTAAAATCACTGCTAGTTAAAAATACTCTCAGATTTATTCCCACGAGTAGCAAAAAAAGGAATAAAAATCCCAATTCAATGTGGCTTAACATAAAGATAAAGGAGCTAATGGGCAATAAAAGGCGAGCATTCAAAAAATACAAATCTGACGGGAATGCGGAGTCATTGCAGCACTATAAGGATTGTGTCAGCGTCCGGGGTTGGCTTCACGGGCGGCTGGGCAGCGGCGGAGGAGGGCTGCAGCACTGGGTCCGGGGGGAAGGCAGCGGTAATGGCGGTGAGGGGGTCCGCTCGTGACGGCGGGACGCCACTGCAGCGGCTCCCTCTCGCTAAACCATTGCCTAGGAGACATGGGGCAGTGTGCAGCATGATCATGGAAAAGGTCTGCATTACTGAGCGCCACCATATTGGAGACCAAGTTTCTGGTATAATTCTTGTTCCTGGTTCTTCCAGCCAATCCAGGGAGACTTCTTCCTATAAAAGGGGGCTGGTTTAGGACAGGAACGCCAGTGCTTCAAGTTACAACCCTGTTGTAGGTGCTTTAGCCTGTGCTCCCAGGATTCCTGCTGTATTCTGGTACTTCTAACCCTGCTTATCCAGTTCTCAGTTGTTGCTGCAGTCCTGCCATCCCTAGCCTGCTGCTGCCTGTGGAGACTCCGGGTCTCCTGCTTCGTCCTTCGAGCCACAGTCCGCAGATCCTCGTCTCCAGCCAAGTCCTCGAACCACCGTTCACAGTCCTCAGCTTGTTGTCCCCAGCCTTGTCTTACAAGCCACAGTCTACAGTTCTCAGTCTCCAGCACGTCCTTGAACCACCGTCCTCAGCCCCTTACCCACAGACTCGTCTTGCAAATCTCCACCCTCGGTTCTTTGTCTTCAGCTATGTCTACAACCATCATTCACAGTTCTGCAGTTCATTATTTACAACTTCGCCTTTCAAGCCACAAACCCGCAGTTCTTTGTCTACAACTACGTTCCAAGTCATCGTCCACCAGCCACAGTTCTCATCCTCAGCCCCGTCCTCAAGAACTACAACCCACCGACTCTGAGCCTCTGAGCCCCGCCTACGTCCCTCATTACCCCTTGCTACATGAGAAGGAACTATATCCAACCCCCTCGTCTTGTTCATCCCTAGTCTAATCCCTCCTTGGGCGAGTCTCAGCTGCCGGATCCTCAAACCTCGCTAGACGTGACAGATTGTAACAAAATATGCAAAAAAGAAATAAAGTAGAAACTGAAAAACTTGTAGGAAAGGAAGCAAAGCAAATCCCAATTTTTATAAATACATCAACAGCAAGAGATTAAATAAAGAGTGTATAGGCCCTTTAAAAGACAAGTTGGGAGTCTTAATCAAAAATGCTAATGACATAGCGGACAAACTAAATTAGTTTTTTTCAACAGTATTTACAAGGGAGGATCAAATACAGGGACTAACAGACAATCTCAGCGAAGACAATGTCCCACTGCTAAGTGCTTATTTAAATGAGGAGGTAGTCTGTGACCGATTAAAAAAGTTAAAGATTAATAAGTCACCTGGTTCCGATGGAATTCACCCAAGGGTTCTTATGAAGCTTCACTCTGAACTAGCAAAACCCTATTTTTGATCTTGAAAGATTCCGTTATATCAGGTATGGTTCCCAAAGACTGGCGTATAGCGGAAGTAGTGCCAATATTCAAAAAGGGAAGTAAAGCTGAACCAAGTAATTATAGATTAGTTAGTCTTACATCTATAGTGGGGAAAGTATTGGAAGGTATACTAAGGGATAGTATTCAGAAGTTCCTTGAAGCCAATAAGGTCATTAATCGGAACCAACATGGATTTGTGAAGGAAAGATCATGTCAATCAAACTTACTAGGCTTTTATGAAACAGTTAGTGCGAACCTTGATCAGGGTAAGGAGGTGGATGTAATCTTTTTAGACTTTGCCAAAGCTTTCGACACAGTACTACACATGCGACTTATCTATAAGCTACAAGAAATAGGTCTAGGGAGCACAATATGCACGTGGATCAGAAATTGGTTAGATAATAGGGAGCAGCGCGTTGTGGTTAATGGATCATTTTCAAATTGGACTGAAGTGCTAAGTGGTGTGCCTCAAGGCTCGGTACTAGGACCGCTATTGTTCAATATTTTCATTAATGACCTAACAGTAGATCTAGAGAGCATGGTGTCAATTTTTGCAGACGATACCAAATTGTGTAAGGTTATAAATACTGAGGGGGATGCTGAGTCTTTTCAGAACGACTTAGTTAAACTAGAAGCATGGCAGCAAATGGAGATTGAGCATCATTACAGACAATTGTAATGCACTGTTGTAGCAAGAACAAAAATAACACCTACATACTAAATGTGGTAATATTAGGGGATTCTGTACTAGAAAAAGACTTAGGTGTTCACATAGATAGCAAACTAAGCTGAACCCAAAGTAGGATTGCAGCAAAGAAGGCTAATAAGATATTAGCATGCATAAAATGGGGAATTGATGCACGGGATGAGAGTGTTATACTCCAATTATATAAATCACTATTGAGGCCACATCTTGAATACGGTGTACAATTTTGGGCACCATACTACAAAAAGCATGCATAAAACGGGGAATTGATGCTAGGGATGAGAGTGTTATACTCCAATTATATAAATCACTAGTGAGGCCACATCTTGAATACGGTGTACAATTTTGGGCACCATACTATAAAAAGGATATCCTGGAGCTAGAAAAGGTTCAGTGGCGGGCGACCAAACTAATTAAGAGCATGAAGACGCTGGAATACGAGGAAAGGCTAGCAAGGCTAGGCATGTTTACATTGGAAAAGAGGAGACTAAGGGGCTCATTCCGAGTTGATCGTAGCTGTGCAAAATTTTGCACAGCTATGATCATCTTTCCTGATATGCAGGGGGATGCCCAGCACAGGGCTAGTCCGCCCCGCATGTCAGTCCGGCCCCACCTGCAGAAGTGCAAAGGCATCGCACAGTGGCGATGCCTTTGCACTTCAGGAGTAACTCCCGGCCAGCGCAGCTTTAGTGTGCTGGCCGGGAGCTACTCCTCGCTCCCTGGCCCGCAGTGGCTGCGTATGACGTCACGCAGCCGCTGCGGCCTGCCCCCCATTCGGTCCGGCCACGCCTGCGTTGCCTGAACGCCGCCGTTTCGCCCCCTCCCGCCCATTGATCACTTCTGCCTGTCAATCAGGCAGAGGCGATCGCTATCCTGCTACGGCCTTCGGCCGTCCCGCATGCACAGGCGCACTACAGCGCCGGTGCATGCACAGCAGGGACCCGTTTGCTCTGCTGCGTTAAAACGCAGCGAGCGAACGGGTCAGAATAAGAGGGGGCATGATCAACATTTACAAATCTATAAAGGTGCAATACACACAGTTTGCGCGGGACCTGTTTTTGGTAAGATTAGCACAGAGGACACGTGGTCACTCTCTTAGGTTAGAGGAGAGGAGATTCCGAACAAAGCGAAGAAAAGTTTTTTTCACAGTAAGGACAATACGTGTTTGGAATTCCCTGCCTGAGAGAGTAGTAACAGCGGACTCAGTCAACACCTTTAAAAATGGGTTAGATAAATTCCTAATGGATAAGGGTATCCAGGGTTATTGGCCCTCATTCCGAGTTGTTCGCTCGCTAGCTGCTTTCAGCAGCATTGCACACGCTAGGCTGCCGCCTTCTGAGAGTGTATCTTATCTTAGCAGAATAGCGAACGAAAGATTAGCAGAACTGCTACTAAATATTTTCAAGCAGTTTCTGAGGAGCTCCAGACCTACTCCTAGATTGCGATCAGCTCAGTCCGTTCAGTTCCTGGTTCAACGTCACAAACACGCCCTGCGTTCGGCCAGCCACTACCCCATTTCTCCAGACACTGCTGCGTTTTTCCCTGACATGCCTGCGTTTTTTAGCACACTCCCGGAAAACGCTCAGTTACCACCCAGAAACGCCCCTTTCCTGTCAATCACTCACCGATCAGCAGAGAGACTGAAAAGCACCGCAGGATCCACAGCAAATCTACTAAGTTTTTACTTTAATAACTAAGCTCATGCGCCCTGTATGTCTTGTGCATGCGCATTTAGCAACAAATCGCAGCATAGCGAAAATCGGCAACGAGCGAACAACTCGGAATGACCCCCATTGTGCGTAGTCACGCACTATAGTAAAAAAAAAGTAATAAAACACAACGGCTGACATCAGCATCAGACAAAATTAGTCCAAAATTAATACTCCATAGGAGACCACAAATAAGTTGAGCTCGATGGACAAATTGTCTATTTTCAACCTTAGATACAATGGGGGTAATTCCAAGTTGATCGCAGCAGGAATTTTGGTAGCAGTTGGGCAAAACCATGTGCAGTGCAGGGGAGGCAGATATAACATGTGCAGAGAGAGTTAGATTTGGGTGTGGTGAGTTCAATCTGCAATCTAAATTGCAGTGTAAAAATAAAGCAGCCAGTATTTACCCTGCACAGGAACAAAATAACCCACTCAAATCTAACTCTCTCTGCAAATGTTATATCTGCCCCCCCTGCAGTGCACAAGGTTTTGCCCAACTGCTAAAAATTTTCCTGCTGCGATCAACTTGGAATTACCCCCTATGTTACTATGTTGCTTTTCTTGTTTATTTTTTTCCATGCTGCAAATGGTGTGCTTTATTTTGTTCTATTTGATATCAATATATATGATCTTTATGATGTGTCGGGGATGCTCGGGATGGATTTTCTATGTCACCGTAGTCGGACTTATGGCTTATTTATTGAAACTTCTATCATGAAACGTTAGGGGTCTGAATTACATGATTAAACGGTCCTTAGTGATTCGGCATTTCAAGCAGTATAGCAGATATTGGGGGTAATTCTGAGTTGATCGCAGCAGGATTTTTGTTAGCAATTGGGCAAAACCATGTGCACTGCAGGGGAGGCAGATTTAACATGTGCAGAGAGAGTTAGATTTGGGTGGGGTGTGTTCAATCTGCAATCTAATTTGCAGTGTAAAAATAAAGCAGCCAGTATTTACCCTGCACAGAAACAAAATAACCCACCCAAATCTCACTCTCTCTACACATGTTATATCTGCCTCCCCTGAAGTGTACATGGTTTTGCCCAATTGCTATCAAAAATCCTGCTGCGATCAACTTGGAATTACCCCCATTATTTGCCTCGCGGAAACCCATTTGGTCAGTGCAAAAGTTCTGGCTCTTAATAAGCCCAGGGTGGGGTGGGCATACCACTCCACTCACATGACTCATTCTAGGGGTGTCTCGGCACTAGTTAGAAGATATGTCCCGTTTATCCTTGACCAGGTTAAATTAGATCAGTGGGGCAGATATGTTTTTTTGAAATGTCAAGTGTATTCAACATGTTTGCTTGTGCTTGCTGTTTATATACCCCCCTCCCCCCTTCCTTCTCTTCTGATGTTTTTAAAAAATCAGGCGATTTTATGACACTGTACCCTAATACTTCTACTATATGTATTGGTGACTTCAATAATGTAATAGACCCGCTTCCATGTCTGAAGCCCTAATTATTGTCCTTTTGAAACCGGATAAAGACCCAGAAAAGGTGGAATCTTACCGCCCTATTTCCCTGTTAACCACAGATATCAAGATTTTGGCTAAAATATTGTCTACCAGATTGATCTCGGTGGTCATGCAACTGATTCATGAAGACCAAACGGGATTCATGCCAGGGCGGTCTACCTTGCTTAATTTGAGACGCCTTTATACCCACTTGCAGTCCTCTCGCGAGGACTCCTGTTCCTCAGTTATTGTTTCCCTGGATGCTGCTAATGCGTTTGACTCTGTGGAGTGGGGGTTCTTGTGAGGGGCACTGAATAAATTCGGTATTGGTCCAAAGTTTATAAAATCGGTCAAATTACTTTATTCAACACCTACTGCTCGGGTTTCAGTAAATGGTCACGTTTCTGCAGCTTTTCCTCTGAGGAGAGGCACGAGGCAGGGCTGCCCTCTGTCTCCACTCCTCTTCGCTATAGCAATAGAGCCTTTGGATTGCATTATTCGGTCTTCCCCGCGGGTTGTGGGGTTCGCACTTTATGCGGATATTTTGTTATTTGTATCTGCCTACTCGAATACTATGTTACATGTGTTGGATATCATTAATTCTTTTGGAGAAAATTCTGGGTTGTCTATTAATTGGGATAAATCCTGTATGCTTCCTTTTCGAGGTTTATGTCCTGCTGCGCCGGTTGGGTCCCTCCCGCTTCACTGGGTGGACTCCTTCAAATACCTGGTCATATGGATACCCAATAAATCTCTGCAATTTATTCCACTAAATTTACAGCCCCAACTGGATAACTTACAGTCACGTATTGGATTCTGGGGGAAACTAACACTTACTGTCACGGAGAGGATTAACCTTATTAAAATGATAGTTCTACTTAAATTATTGTATATACTTCAACACTCCCCTGTATATATTCCTCAGAAAATATTTGCTAAACTTGATGGTCTCTTGTCTTCCTTGGTTTGGTCTAATCGCAGAGCTAGGTTTAAATTGGATATTTTGACTAGGCCTCGTGATTCGGGTGGTCTTGCTATCCCCAAATTCAGATTATATTACTTAGCAGCTTTGATTTGTACTCATGTTTTTCACAAATATACCTCTTTACTGATTAGGTCAGTATGGGGGGCCATGGGGTATATGCTTGATAGGTCAGTTATATTTATCACGTACTTTTAAATCTTTTGAGCAATTACGTACAGAATATACTCTACCTGGGTCAAATTTTTTTAGGTATCTCCAGCTCTTTATTGATTAGGTCAGTATGGGGGGCCATGGGGTATATGCTTGATAGGTCAGTTATATTTATCACGTACTTTTAAATCTTTTGAGCAATTACGTACAGAATATACTCTACCTGGGTCAAATTTTTTTAGGTATCTCTAGCTTCGTCATGCATGCTCATATCAGTTTGGCACTGCACCGCCTGTTCTCCAAACTTCTCCTGTGCGTTCACTTTTAACTAATACTGGACAGTCTAGAGCCATCTCTGTGCTGTATTCTGCTTTGCTCGGTGCCCATCATGCTGAATCGTTTTCTGGCCTCAAATCCAAATGGGAAACCGATTTAGGTCCTATCCCCCTAGATGTTTAGGTTGAAGCATTGGGAGCCTCCCGCTTGGCCACGACCTCTGTTCGATACCAACAAGTGCACTTGTTTATTTTACATAGGGTATATGTTACCCCAACTAGATTGTCTAGAATGGGAGGGAGAAATAACTCTCAATGCCCAAAATGCAGTTCGTTGGATGGTACCTTTTGGCATTTGCTGTGGACTTGTCCATCGGTGAGTGCCTTTTGGCAAGCCGTACTGCGGATAATAATCACTACGGGTATACCATCAGATATTCTGACACCTACTGTTTGTATCTTTGCAGTACTTGATGAGGAAGTGTTAGACGTCAATTCTGGAAGATATATGTGTAATTTATGTGCTCTTGCTAAGGTGGTAGTGGCTCGCTCGTGGATGGCGCGCACTGGCCCCGATTTTAATTTATGGATACCTCTGGTAAACTCAGTAGTAGCCCATGAAAAATCTGTATATACAGTATCTCCAGGAAAGCACCTGTCAAAGTCAGAAAAATATCTCTACACACACTGCCATATTTGCACCTCATACTGGTCCGTGCTGCGCATGCGTACGCTCTCCCGTACGTGCGCATACTCACAGTCGCGGGCACCCGCAGGCGCATGGTATGCGTATTTACGGTAGAGTTTATGCGATCGTAGCGTGCGACTCAATCATTACATATTTTCACTAATAATGTATTTTGTAGATCATGGTCCCTTTGATAGATTCTGAAAGTTTGGTTAATATAGAATGTTCATGAACAGAGAAATCCCTCTTTGTTTGATACGAAGGGTCAGACAGGAGTAATACAGTGGTGTTTAGTATCCATTGGAAGAATATTTAATTAGAAATATTCCGGTGTTGGTTTGAAACAGATCAATCGCTCGTGCGAATAGTTATGGACATAAGAAGTTTATGAACATTTACTTTATTTGCACTTTATTACCCATGCGGCGGGAAACCCAGTTTCCCTCCCACCTGAGCAGTTGGAAATAGTCACAGCCCACCTGTATGAATCAACCTATGACCTTTTGTTATAATGCGAAGCCGAATTCCTGTGTCCAATGAACAATGAGATTGTAGGGACCATTGAATTGTATTGTGTGTGGGGCATAAATAGGCAGGCCGACCATATCCAGTTCACTCTCTTCAACGGTTCTCATTGCTGATAATCGGGAGCTGGATATCGAGGCGCATGCGATCGTTTCCCCTTGTGCGTAAGTGTTTCTCCGCAGCTATATTGATCTTCTTGTTATTGTGGGCCAATCTCTCTCAATTTCTCTCTCTCTCTCTCTCCTTCTCTTTCCCACTCATTTTCCCTTAAATTGTATTGTATTGTATTTCCTGTGTAGTTATCTGGTTAGGTAGTCTATGTTATATTGTAGTGTATGACTTGTATTGTGTTTAACTCTTTTGCAAGTATAGCATTCATAATATATATTTTAGGCGTTGGACCCTGAGCACGGTATCTGTGTGTTTCTTATAGTATTAAGTATTCTCAGAGCGTCGGTGACGCTCAAACAGCTTTTAAGGTAATAAGGTTATACTGTGTTGCATTTACTCTCTAACATTACACTAAGGTTTTACTGCACAATACACTGTTTATGGTTTAGATACAAAGGTTTAATATAGTGAGCGTCAGCTCCGCTGGTGATCTCCTCGTGGTCCCGAGCGTTAGCTACGCTATAGCGAATCATTACTTTAGTTAACAGCCAATAACGTGCCTGCCTGTGATCTCTTGGCCGTGAGTGAACGTGACGCTTGAGCGTCTCGATCACGGCAAAGCGATTGTTACGCAACTAGCGTACCCTTACGGTACTTCATACATAAATAGCGTACAGTGTTCTTAGACCTCATAAAGGGTATTATATACGATAAATATTTAGCTTTATCAATTGGCGGCTCGTCCTGTCCTTCACATATCTGCACTAGGTAATTTCAGCAGACATTATCCAGCAGCAAAGGGCGGGAGATCATATTCCTCGTAGTGCTGTTTGGATAAGCGTCTGCTTCTCTTAGTAAAGGGTGCTGAAGGAATCCGGGAACCGGAGGTAAGAACAAAACAATAGTGGCTTTTTAAAACTGTTTATTTTTCTGTCTTGCGTACACACGCACGCACACATATATATCTGCATTTCCTTTTCATTGGTGTATTTTCGTATGTCACTCTCCTGTTTGCCAGCTCTATATTTGATAAACTTATAAATTGTGTTACGGTGGATCTTTGCTTTGCGTACACGTGTCTCTAACAAAAGACTGAGACTTGCGTACGCAATCCAAGGGCCGACGCACGCAGCGTATAATACGCAACGGAGCGTACGGGTACGCCCACGTAACTCAAATCACAAGTTTTTTTTCTCTCCTCTCAACGCGATAAGTAGCGCCACGCGGTAAATAACGCCAGGCGATAAATCGCACAAAATTTTTTTTTAATTCCAAATTTAAATTAATAGATCCTTCTCCTAATTTGTAACACATCTGGTCTAAAGAGACATTTCTGCGCAGAAATAGAAATAGAAACAAAAGTGTATATGCGGTGAGTGAGTGTTTGTTTTTACAATTTTTAAGGTTGAACCACAAGAAAAGTCGAGTACTCGTGAGGTACATGCGTGTAAGTGACGTACATGGTGGCTAGGGAGGCATCCCTGGTTAAATATACAATTTGAGCATTAGAGTGTAGCAGACCAGGAGGTCATACTGTAACAGACCAGGAGGTCATAGCAGACCAACAGGTTCAGGTACAGCAGACAAGGAAGTCCGCTATACAGTCCACAGGCACAACACCAAGAAAGGGTTGGTGCAACACCCATATAGGCCATATAAGCTCTGGCTGAAGGAATTCGCAGCCGTAATTTTCGATTCCACTGGTCGCTCAGTACATAAGATTAGTTGCTTGTGTACTAAACGATTGTACCGCACGTAATTGTGTGCATTAGTAAACCTGACCGGTACTATTTGTGTACGAAGGTCATAAACGCTATTTGTACATTCTAACGTGATTTGTGTAACTTTTTTTATTTTAAGGGAAGTTCGCTGCTCACTCAGGAACTATCCAGCAACCAATAGTTACTGGAAAGAGTAAGTGTTCTTCGGAGCACCCTCACAGGTTCCAGTAAATAGAGGTTCAGGTCGCAGGGGCCCTAGGTCGAGTACGCCAGCACCATATCGGTGTGATCAGGTCGTATTGGTCGGCGTGGGCGAGTGAGTGGGGTACTCGGTAAACCGCCACCGTCAGCCTATTTTGGACATTTGGTTTGCGTAAGGGTTGGTTAAATAAAGCAACACCTTCGAACTATGGGGGCCACTTGTTCAGGTAGGGGGCGATCAACCTCGGTTCGGGTTGATTCAGTGAACCGACCAATTGGGTCGGCAAGGTATGTAATGTGTGAGAAATACGGAAGTCACACAGAAGCCTTATGTGATGAATGGGAGAGGATGACAGTACATGACGGGGAGAAATTCCCAAGAGTAGGTAGCTTCAGCACAGAAGTGTTAACGAATTTAAGGAGAAGGATATGTCTCATTAAATCAACAAAGAGACGAATCAAACATTACGATTATTTGCAGTTGTGGCAGCAGGAAGGTGACATACAGAGAGGATTGGCTCAGGCGGCGGGATCTGGCTCAATCAGAAAACTGATAGCCACGGCCCCACCGCCACCATACATAGCAGGAGAAAAATTGGTTGCGGAGAATGACGCACTAAGGTGTAACACACAAACACTTAGCAACTGTATAAATGTTAAAGATAATGTTAACCAATTAACCAATGCAAGTATTAACCCGTGCAAGTTGTACCCTGTTTTGAACTTTCCTCAGGAGTGTGATCAAGAAGACGAATCGGCAACAATTTCAGCGCTCTCTCTAGCAGCCACCATAGCAGAGACCACAGTAGGCACAGCTCCACCCACGAGATTAGTAACAAAGGCCCCTAGCGGAGGGATAGGTGAGGTCGTGTCTACAGGTAAGTACGGCACCATACACTATGCTGAAGCCATTTCACCACAGGCTGTAGAACCCACACAGAGTGATGTAGTTAGAGTTAATCCTGTTAGGGTAATAGCTGTTCCAAATGGGAAAACTGACACAACAGGGGTCACCCCTGTGAGGAACATTGCCATGTATAGCCCATTTTCCAGAATGGAATTAAGGACCATCGTGTCTGAATTCCCTGACCCTAGAAAAGATTTAGTTGCCAGTCAAAAATACATCAGAGACTTAGGTAACACTGTAGAGCCCAACAATAAAGACTGGCAGATATTGCTGAGAGCATGTTTACCCTCCAATGTTGACGCAACTCAATTTTTAGCTGATTGCGGATTAGATCAGGATGTACCTCTTACAGATGTGTACAACAAAGACAATGTAAAAAGAATAAACTTACAGTTAAAAGAATATTTCCCAGCGGTAGTCAGATGGAACAAGATATTCTCCATTAAACAGAAGGAGTCAGAGACAGCTGCAGAGTATTTTCACAGAGCATTATCAGAAATGGCAAAATACACAGGCATAGAGGACATTAAAACAAACATAAACCATCCAGTAGCAGTATCGGTACTGATGGATGGTTTAAAAGAATCATTAAAGACTAGGGTACAGACCACACAACCATGTTGGCGAGGTCTGTCTGTGGCTACTTTGAGAGAGGCTGCTATTGATCACGATAGGAACATCACCAGACACAGGGAACAACAAAGTGATAAGTTAATGGCCGTAAGTATACAGGCCCTGACCACAAGGCAGCCTTTGTTTGTATCACCAAACCCTGTGGGTAAGTCAAGTGTGGTTACTTGTTATTCTTGTCATAAACAGGGACACATGGCACGAGATTGTAGAGTAAAGAATGTACGAAACTCATACCAACCCCCTAGACAACGACACGACACACGACATTAGGAGCAAGGTCCGCAGAAACGGAGTTATGAGCCACATGCAGGGGAAACAAAAAGATACCCCCCAAACAGAGATTGGCAAACCTCTGGTAGTTCCCAGCTAACTCCCTCACAAGTAGTTGCTGCCAGCGGGATTCAGGGAGGTCACCATACCCAATAGGGGTGTGGCCATACCTGTAATCTGCAGCCAGTAAAATTGATTGCAAGTCTTGGAAGTGAACCAGAAATTGCAATCAATGTAGCTGGTAAATCATTAAACTTTCTTGTAGACACAGGGGCGGCCAAATCAGTGATAAATTCGACAGTGGGCATGAGGACCACTGGTAGGACAATTCCAGCCGTGGGAGTAACAGGAGTAGTCCAGCATTACCCTGTTAGCAAACCAGCAGAGATTACAATAGGGCCTTTACATACCAAGCATTCCTTTTTGCTGGCTGCATCGGCACCGACCAATCTCCTGGGAAGAGACTTACTGTGTAAAATGGGGTGCGTCATTTATTGTACTCCTGAAGGTATATTCTTGGACATACCTGAGAATCACGCTCAGGAAGTACGAGACATGTTAGACTCCCCGTCAAAATTAATGTCACATACCACTATGACAAATAGGACTCCCTCCCAAGTAGAAGAAATGACATCTCAGATACCAGAGTCACTTTGGACAAAAGATGGACAGGACACTGGATTAATGGCAAACGTAGCTCCGGTAGTTGTACAAGTAAAAGATGGTAGGATAGCTCCAAAAATCCCACAGTACCCTCTGAAGCCAGAGGTGGAGTTAGGAGTTTACCCAGTAATAGAGCGCTTGCTACAACAGGGCATTCTGGTAAGAACGTCCAGCATTGCTAATAGTCCCATCTTCCCTGTGAAAAAGAGTGGGGGGAGGGGTTACCGGCTAGTGCAGGATCTAAGGGGGATTAACAAAATAGTTGAGAGTCAGTTCCCCGTAGTGCCAAATCCAGCTGTCATCCTAATGCAAATCCCTCCCACTGCGAAATTTTTCACTGTTATTGACCTCTGCTCCGCTTTCTTTTCGGTACCTCTGCACCCTGACAGTCAATATTTGTTCGCATTTACATACAGAGGAGTCCAATACACATGGACTCGATTACCACAAGGATTCATAGATAGCCCAAGTATATTTTCTCAGGCTTTGCATGATTGTTTACAGTCTTTCCAACCAGTGAGTGGATCAGTATTAATACAGTACGTGGATGATCTACTACTGTGTTCTGATTCATTGGAAGCATCCCTGAAGGATACGAAACAGCTCCTGTTTCATCTTTCAGACACAGGACACAAGGTTTCCAAAGACAAGTTGCAATTATGCCAAACTAAGGTAAAATATTTGGGACACTGTTTAACACAAGGACTGAGACACCTGACCGCTGATAGAATTCAAGCAATTAGAGACATGACTCTGCCACAAACCCAGCAACAAATCAGAACATTTTTAGGAATGTGTGGGTATTGCCGTAATTGGATCCCAGGGTTTTCCATGTTAGCGTTACCTTTGCAGGAAATGGTCTCCTCAAACAAACCTGATCGGATTTCGCATACAGACGAGTCTGAGGCAGCATTTGAGAGACTTAAACAGTGCCTAACGCAGGCACCAGCATTAGGTATGCCGGACTATGGGAAACCCTTTGAACTATACGGAACAGAAAGTGCTGGTTGCGCGGCAGGCGTACTAACCCAAAAGCACGGTGATGCCAGCAGGCCAGTAGCATATTACAGCGCTCAGCTAGACACGGTAGCGCGATCCCTCCCCACATGCTTGCGAAGCGTTGCTGCGATAGCATTGCTAGTAACGAAAAGCGAAGACGTCGTGCTAGGTCACAACCTCACAATTCATACACCGCATGCAGTGTCAGCCTTGTTAAATTCTGCCCAAACCAGGCACGTCTCATCAGCGCGGTTTACAAGATGGGAATTGGCACTAATGGCCCCCGTAAACATCACCATAAGGAGATGCAGTGCATTAAATCCTGCAACATATCTCCCAAGTGTGTCTGGACAGACCCAAAGGGTGGAGGATGAGAGTACTGGGGAAGGAGGATTTAATACAAAGGAAGATACTCATGATTGTATAGAATATTTGACCCAAAATTTTACCGCAAGGCCTGACATCAGTGACAACCCACTGGAAGATGCAGAACTTACGTTCTACACGGACGGTAGTTGTCATAGACAGTCAGACTCGGGAGACTTGTGTACTGGATACGCAGTCGTAGATGACCAAGGCACCATAGAAGCGGAACCACTAGGCCCACCTCACTCAGCCCAGGTTGCTGAACTGGTCGCCCTAACCAGAGCATGTGAATTGGCTAAGGGCAAATCAGCCAATATCTACACCGATTCTAGATACGCATTCGGGGTAGTCCATGATTTCGGAGCCCTATGGCGCCTCAGAAATTTCATGACGGCAGCTGGTACACCGGTAGCGCATGCAGCTCACATAAAAAGGCTTCTAACAGCGATACAGGAACCCGACAGAGTGGCTGTTATCAAATGTAAAGCACATACATATAGCCAAGACCCAGTATCGCTTGGTAACAGCCGAGCAGACGAAGCAGCTAAGTTAGCAGCTGCTACCCCCAGACAGACAGACACCACACAACTGATGGTATTTAATACCATCAACACACAGAAGTTGTGTGAGATGCAAAATTTGTGTTCCACACAGGAAAAGGCAGTCTGGAAGGCAAAGGGATATGGCCAGGAGTCCTCAGGACTCTGGACGGATGGACATGGTAAACCAGTGGCCCCCAGAGCATATCTTCCATGTTTGGCTGAAGCAGCTCACGGGCTGACTCATCTAGGCAAGGAAGGGATGTGCAAGTTGGTAAGAGCATATTGGTGCGCCCCAGGATTCTCCTCTCATGCGAGTAAAAGAGCAATGTCGTGCCTTACCTGTTTGAGAAAGAATATTGGAAAGGCAATACCTACAGAACCATCCCATATCCCACCTGCCGGCGGCCCTTTCCAGGTAATACAGATTGACTTCATTCAATTACCCCCTTGTCGAAATTTGAAATATGTACTTGTTTGTATAGATGTTTTCTCAAATTGGGTCGAAGCATTTCCAGCGGCCACAAATACCGCTATGTTTACTGCTAAGAAAATTGTGCAGGAATTTGTATGTAGATATGGTATCCCTAGAATTATCGAAAGTGATAGGGGTACCCATTTTACAGGTGATGTCTTTCAAGGAATGTGTAAATTGATGGGAATTGATAGCAAGCTGCATACTCCATACCGTCCACAGGCGAGTGCGAAAGTGGAAAGAGTGAACAGCACTATTAAAAATAAACTGAGTAAAGTGATGGCAGAGACAGGATTAACATGGCCAGAAGCTTTACCCATTGTACTGTACAGCATCAGAACCACTCCCAGGTCCCCTCTTAATCTGTCCCCTTTTGAAATCTTGTTTGGTCGACAACCGCATGTCATGATTAACCCTCAGGATGATTTGAAATGTAACAATGAAGTGACTGTAAAGTACTTGATTAACATGAGTAAACAGTTGAGGAATCAAAATGATAATCTGAAGTTAGTGATTCCTGATTTACCAGATAGTAATTGTCATGACATTGAACCTGGGGATTATGTAATGATACGGAATTTTCTACGCTCAGGTTGCCTTATTGACAGATGGGAAGGACCATACCAGGTCTTATTGACTAGCACTACAGCATTGAAGGTTGCTGAGAGAGAGACTTGGGTTCATTCGTCCCACTGTAAGAAGGTCGTTGATCCAGAGAAGTCCTGTGATAAGGAACAGACGGTAGAGGTTGTATCACTAGAGTGTCTGTTCCAGGAGGACTAAGGCGGCACCTGAGCATCGAGAACCACAAGATCAAAAGCAGTTGTCGATCCCCACTCCCTTTTATTGTTTTTCTCCACTTCCCATCCCCTCTCCCTAAAATTTCTTTTTCCCCTTCTCATTCTTCTTCGTCTCCTCCTATAAGATGGACTTGCCCCAAGAGACTGTGACCCGGATTTTCCTGTTGACCATGATGTTGACCAGAGCAGTCTGTTCCGGCGAGAGTGCCATGGAGGTCGAGAGAGGTTCTGGAATGGGTTCTGATGATAAAGATGGAGGCGTAGTTTTCCGAGAACAACATAATCAACAAGCAAAGGCGAGTATCAGAAAACGATCCGATAGCATTGACCATAGAAGGAATTGTGAAGGATTGTTAGCTGAAGAAAACTGTATCTGTAGGCTCTGTAACAATGTCATTGAGGATGGGTGCATTAAGAAATGCCAATCCAGTTTTAATATCCATATGGACCGGCATCCATTGAGTGACTATCACTCCTTAGTGGGTAATGTGTTAAACAAAACAGATTGTTGGGTATGCTCTCAAGTACCTCAGGGTCATAGCAAATCAGGGCTAGTACCATTTCCTTTAACGATAGAGGAGGTACTTGAGTTAAATGGTGGGAGACCGGTGGACCGGAGGTTTAATATCTCCAGCCCTCCTAGTTTGAAGCTCCACCAATACCATGTGGATAGGTCCCTATTATGTTTCAACATCTCCAATCCCCGAAAACCGGGAAATTGGGAAGTGTCATGGAGTAACCACACCATGACCTTTTCGCATAGAGCAGATAGAATGCCTACAGATACAGAGCTTGTACGCCACATAGCCAGTAGAGGAAAATCTTTCCGGTATAGGTATACCTTAGGAAATAGGATTACTAAAGTTGGAGAGGTATCACCAGGATACTGTGCACATATCGTACAACCTGATACGTGTACTAAGCAGATGGAAGAATTAGGGTTAGGAGATTTCACATGGAAGGTGTGTAATATGGTTATGTCCTACTCCGTCCCATATGTTCTCCCCGATGATGCATATTTCATATGCGGGAGAAAGGCGTACAAGTGGCTTGCCCCAAACTCTGAAGGATTGTGTTATATTGGAAAAGTACTGCCTGAAGTAATGACTGTATCACATGACAAAATGAAAGACATACACCGTGGTGCCCAAGCTCCTTATACTCACACCCATTACGAGCACGTTGTTAAAAGGCACCTGATAGAGAAGACAGAGCATCCGGCCTCTGATCTGATAAGTGAATCCACCGGGATTCAATTCTTAATCGCGTTAGATTTCACCCGCACCGCTAGAGGAGTGCTGAATTATAAATACATTTCTGCGCTCGCAAATTTGTTAGATAATATCACTGAAATGTATGATGACACGTTTAGGTATACTGGAAGAGAACTTCAGGCTTACAAGACAGAACTGGTACAGCATAGAATGGTTCTTAATTACCTCACAGCAGTGACAGGCGGATATTGTGTCACACTGGCAACACAATACGGCGTGAAATGTTGCACATATATTACGAATAGCACCGAGGACCCGGTCGAGGTCATAGACCAAAAGATGGACGATATTCTCCAATTGAAGTGGGAATTTCGCCGAAAACACAATCTCACTCTTGCTGCTGTAGGTAATGAGCTGACTGGTTGGGTGTCATGGTTGAACCCGCGAAATTGGTTTTCTGGTTTAGAAGACTGGGCTCAAGGAGTCATAATGGATGTTGGGAAGTTTCTCCTATGTATCTTAGGTGTTGTCATATCGATTGGATTGATATTTAGATGCGGTCAGGCTTTAATGAAGTGCAAACATCATACAAGGGTAATGAGTTTAAGGAGTGAGGAAACTGTAATTAACCTGGACTTGATTTATGACCCAAATGTAGAAACAATGATGTGATGAAAATGCGATTTCTACGGTCCGTTTCTTTCACCTGTTTTTCTGTTTTTCTCCAAGATAAAAAGACCCCCTTGGACGAGGAAGTTGACAAGACACTATACAGACAACGGATTGACCAAAGAAGAAGTTTTGACCACTTTAGATACGGACATTTGATGAACTTTGCCATGGATCCCCAGTTTCCCTAGAATTCTTAAACTCACGCTAGCCCAACATTTTTGTAAATCTATTGGCATTGACAAAGCTTTTTGCTCGCACCTAATGGGCAAAACAGCGCAAAGAAGACGACTTTCAACTGATACCGAACAAAACGTCAACCGACAGATGTACATTAACCTGACATAGAATACCACTGCATTTTCCATAAGTGTTCTTTATCTTCATCTCTACAACCCTCAGGTAATAACACACATAGTCGATAGGAAATACAGGCACAGATATCAGCAACCACATACCTCCCCTATTCATGTATCATCAACTAAAATGTGCTTCCCCATTTTGTTACAACCAAAACCGAAAAGAGCTCGGTAAAGTTTGACAGCCCATCCACAGACCCGTACCACGGGATAAGAAGGAATTCAAATGTATACTTCGCAATACCTCGAAGCTTGATTTACAACACGTACGGCACGATGATACATGACCCCCCAAACATGGACTCATACACACATGCTTCTGCTATCTCACTAGGTCATACTCTCTTCCCACCTACTCCTCACTCCTCCCTTACCCAACCATGGAAATGAATTAACCCCTGACATATATTTTTCTCCTTTTGAAATGTTTTAGAAGGTGGCAGTTATTATTGACTGCCAAAGGGTGGACTGTCAAAGTCAGAAAAATATCTCTACACACACTGCCATATTTGCACCTCATACTGGTCCGTGCTGCGCATGCGTACGCTCTCCCGTACGTGCGCATACTCACAGTCGCGGGCACCCGCAGGCGCATGGTATGCGTATTTACGGTAGAGTTTATGCGATCGTAGCGTGCGACTCAATCATTACATATTTTCACTAATAATGTATTTTGTAGATCATGGTCCCTTTGATAGATTCTGAAAGTTTGGTTAATATAGAATGTTCATGAACAGAGAAATCCCTCTTTGTTTGATACGAAGGGTCAGACAGGAGTAATACAGTGGTGTTTAGTATCCATTGGAAGAATATTTAATTAGAAATATTCCGGTGTTGGTTTGAAACAGATCAATCGCTCGTGCGAATAGTTATGTGTTAGGGTCTCCTGCCCTGTGCTGCCACGTCGTCATGGCAACCGGGAGACAAGTGCTAGTGGAGTAACCTGAGCGCAGCTGATACTCCGGTTCGGGTCTTTTGCTGTGCAGTGGTTATAGGCTCTGTGCACGGCAGGGGATCCGGTGCTGGTTTTTGTGCTCACAGTCTGTGAGGTCTGAGTGGGGCGTGGACAGCACCTGCTTTATAAGGCCTCTTTTCAGGGTAAGCAGATGCTGCTGAATCTCTGTTGGTTAGTCAGTTCATGAAAGTTAGCCAGTACTGTGTAGCTTTGTATTTGTTTGTTGCTTACTGCAAATAGGCCTGGGGATTTGGTATTACACTCTGCCAATCCAGACCTAGCAGTAAGACTGGAGTCAGTCGTTTAGCTTGCTGGGGTTCTGTTATTACTCTGTGAACTTAGCAAGTTTGCGGCTGTATTCTAACACTTGCCTGTCTAATCCTGTCTCACTGTGCTAGGTGTCAGGGGTCAGTTTAGTGGCAGTAAGCTTAAACCTGTGCACTGCAAGTGAGAATCAGGATTGTGGAGGCTCTCCTTGTGTCTATCATTCCATCTCTGACCAAGGAGTTTACTGCCACACCCGTTGGTAACCCTTTAGGGTTTTGCTGTTGCCCTTAGCAACAGCATTTCGGGTTCTCTACGTATTAAAACACAACATCTTGCTTTTTACATCTGAGCAGTTCTAATACAAGGGAGATACCCAGTTCCTTAGCCTCTGGGCTTCTCTGTTCACTGTGTGTGTATTTTGTTACCCTATCACCTTCTGTGTACGTTATGTCATATTCCCCAGTTTGTCTGTGAGTCCATTTGTTTTGCATAACAGTTCAAACACCAGTACATTCCTGCAGGCACTGGTGTGCATAACATAATGGACATAAGAAGTTTATGAACATTTACTTTATTTGCACTTTATTACCCATGCGGCGGGAAACCCAGTTTCCCTCCCACCTGAGCAGTTGGAAATAGTCACAGCCCACCTGTATGAATCAACCTATGACCTTTTGTTATAATGCGAAGCCGAATTCCTGTGTCCAATGAACAATGAGATTGTAGGGACCATTGAATTGTATTGTGTGTGGGGCATAAATAGGCAGGCCGACCATATCCAGTTCACTCTCTTCAACGGTTCTCATTGCTGATAATCGGGAGCTGGATATCGAGGCGCATGCGATCGTTTCCCCTTGTGCGTAAGTGTTTCTCCGCAGCTATATTGATCTTCTTGTTATTGTGGGCCAATCTCTCTCAATTTCTCTCTCTCTCTCTCTCCTTCTCTTTCCCACTCATTTTCCCTTAAATTGTATTGTATTGTATTTCCTGTGTAGTTATCTGGTTAGGTAGTCTATGTTATATTGTAGTGTATGACTTGTATTGTGTTTAACTCTTTTGCAAGTATAGCATTCATAATATATATTTTAGGCGTTGGACCCTGAGCACGGTATCTGTGTGTTTCTTATAGTATTAAGTATTCTCAGAGCGTCGGTGACGCTCAAACAGCTTTTAAGGTAATAAGGTTATACTGTGTTGCATTTACTCTCTAACATTACACTAAGGTTTTACTGCACAATACACTGTTTATGGTTTAGATACAAAGGTTTAATATAGTGAGCGTCAGCTCCGCTGGTGATCTCCTCGTGGTCCCGAGCGTTAGCTACGCTATAGCGAATCATTACTTTAGTTAACAGCCAATAACGTGCCTGCCTGTGATCACTTGGCCGTGAGTGAACGTGACGCTTGAGCGTCTCGATCACGGCAAAGCGATTGTTACGCAACTAGCGTACCCTTACGGTACTTCATACATAAATAGCGTACAGTGTTCTTAGACCTCATAAAGGGTATTATATACGATAAATATTTAGCTTTATCACACCTGATACATTTTACAAGATATGGGACAGATGGATTACCTTTCCATTTGGACAGCCTCTTTCTCTTTCCAGGGTGTAATTTTCCCTAATAATATCACCTTATATAATGGTATATTCCACCCTGTCTCAATACGTTTGCTTACAATTTCATGCCATATTTCTGTAGTTCATCCAACAAGACTGTCCACGTCCCGATACTACTGAGTATTCAATGTCCTTTTTGTATAAGAATGAGAACACACTGTATTTATTCTCATTTACTGTTTTTTTTGTTTTGTTTTATGACTGTTTATTGTCTATGTATGCATACACTGCAACATCTGTATATTTTGTCATGAAACTGCACTTGACCGGATGCGATGAAGCAAATGTTCCTTTTGTCAATGCCGTTTGAATACCTGTTTTTAAAATCAATAAAAATTGTTAAATAAAAAAAAAATAGGCCCCAAACAGCACATCATGCAAATAAGAAAAAGAGGTGCAATGAGGTTGCTGGATGACTTTGCTAAGCGACACAAGTGTTCGGCACAAACACCTGGCCCATCTAGGAGTGGCACTGCAGTGTCAGACATGATGGCAGATTTAAAAACTAGGCCCCAAACAGCACATCATGCAACGAAGAAAAAGAGGTGCAATGAGGTTGCTGGATGACTAAGCTAAGCGACACAAGTGTGCGGCACAAACACCTGGCCCATCTAGGAGTGGCACTGCAGTGGCAGACAGGATGGCAGATTTAAAAACTAGGCCCCAAACAGCACATCATGCAAAGAAGAAAAAGAGGTAGCTGGATGACTTTGCTAAGCAACACAAGTGTGCGGCACAAACATCTAGGAGTGGCACGCAGTGGCTGAATGTCGAAAGTGGCCTGTAATTTTTCTGCACCACCAAATTAATTGTATGTGCAAAACATGGAACGTGCTGGAATTTGCCCAGATGTAATGCATGCACGATGTTGGTGGACTTATACGGCAGTACCCCTGGACTTATACAGCTGCACCACTGTACTGGACTTATACGGCAGTACCCCTGGACTTATACGACAGTACCCCTGGACTTATACAGCAGAAACACTGGACTTATACGGCAGTACCCCTGGACATGTACGGCTGCACCACTGGACTGGAGTTATACAGCAGTACCACTGGACTTATATGGAAGTACCCCTAGACTTATACGGCAGTACCCCTGAACTTATATGGCAGTACCCCTGAACTTATACGGCTGCACCACTGGACTGGACTTATACGGCAGTACCCCATGACTTATAAGGCAGTACCACTGGACTTATACGGTAGTACTCCTGGACTTATATGGCTGCACCACTGGATTGGACTTATACGGCAGTGCCCCTGGATTTAAACGGCAGTACCACTTGACTTAAACGGCAGTACCCCTGGACTTATATGGCTGCACCACTGGACTGGACTTATACGGCAGTACCCCTGGACTTATACAGCAGTACCCCTGGACTTATACTGCAGTACCACTGGACTTATACGGCAGTACCCCTGGACTTATACGGCAGCACCACTGGACTTATGGCAGCACAGGACACCACCACTGGCCTTATGGCAGCACAGGACACCACCACTGGACTGATGCAGCACAACACAGCACCACTGGACTTATGGCAGCACAAGACACCACCACTGGACTCATGCAGCACAAGACAGCACTGGAATGACACATAAGAGCAAGTCGCCACTCCACGTGCCACCCCACTTTCCCGCAACGACACTGAGGAGACACGTCCCCTCGCTACACTCTCCAGGACTGGAGTTAAAATGGCGGCGACGCGCAGCTCCTTATATGGAATCCAAAACTTGCGAGAATCCGACAGAGGGATGATGATGTTTTGCCTCGTTCTGGTTTCTGAGTCTGGCGGGAAGCCCCGAGCCGGGCTCGGATCTGGGCTTGGGACGTGAAGTTTGGCGGGGTTCGGTTCTCAGGGAGCCGAACCCGCTCATCCCTACTTAAGACAAACCTACTAAATGGCCAAAGCAGTGTAATATGTCAACGTATTGCTGATCTGGTATGGGTGACTTACATATCAGAAACTTTAAGAAACAGGACATTTTGTGGTTTTGAATTAAAGGTCCTATTTTTGATAGATCTGCTCCCACACAAATGAAATTTGTAACATTTGTTCATTCTCCCGAATATAGTACTACATTTATTGAGTTTACAAAAACAACCAAAACAGTCAAAATTACATGTTCATAAAGTGCATTTTATTAAATGACATACACAAAAGTATCGACAACTATGCAAACGGGAAGACAGCAATGTATATCCAATACCGAGCCATAGAATACCATTAGGATACATTCAAATAAATATTAATGAACATATATTTGTACTTCCAAGTGTATAAATCAAAATATGATCATAAAACACAAATACGAAAACAAGGAGATAATGTTTTTACTTTCCAAGCCCAGATTCCACTGCAAGAAGTTTAGCAAAATACAAGGAATGGGGTGTTTTAATAAATGTATGGTAAATAACCCATTCATTTATCCTAAAATTTCCTGATTTTGAAAAACTCCCAGAAGATGTGGAAAAAGAGAGGTGCCCTAGGGGCTGCATTTTGGACAAGTTCCCAATTCCTCAGGAACTAAATGTTTTCTCTGAGCCTGGGAAATATATAAGATGTACTTCCTGTAAGATAGCAGAGTCTAGTCTAGGTGTTTTAGGATTGTCAGTAATAGCAATGAATGTGACGGCATGAGAGTCAGAATGTCATCAGACCAGTTCAGATAGGAACGTCGCCATAAGGCATCTCTGCGGAGTAAAATAAGATCACTGCATAGAAATATTATCTTATACTCCATTGTGCTAATAAATGGGATAAGAGATATTATACAGTATGGTCAACATCCTGATCTGGTGGAATAACCAGCGGTTGAGTCTGTGAGAAATGACAGGAGGTACATGAAGAATTGTTTATGGGAGCAGAGCTGCCATCAAAAATTGTGGGGCCCGGGACTGACAAAAAAGACAGAGCCCCCCCAACAACAACAAAAATATTCTACAACACCATTCCACCCCTATGTGATGTCACACATTGTGATGTTACATATAGGTGGAGCATTCCGATCTGCAGGAACAATTGACAGAGAGATGATGCACAGGGAGGGCTTGTATTAAGAAGTTCTCCCTGCGCATCAGCCCGCTGTTGTTGTGCAGCTCTTCAAGTATTGGCAGTAGAAGCCAGGGGTGGGCCCCACTCTCTGTAAGGGCCCGGGACTCCAGTCCCCACAGTCCCCCCTGATGGCTGCCCTGTATGGTCAATGTATATGTCAAAGTAAAATGTGACATTTTCTGCTTTTCTGTTTTTCTGCTTTACTGTGTATGTAAGAACGATAATTGCATCAAAATATCCAATATCATGTAGAGAGTTAATCCAATGTGAAAATGGTTAATCATCGCAGGTGATGAGTGATGCTGTTGTATTAAGTGATATATGAGATTGAGGGGTTGATTGTATATGTGTGTGTCCCTTTGTATATAAGTTTAAGAGATTTAGAATGATTTTAGAAATGAATCCTTATAATGAATATATGCTGTAGATATCTTTAATTAATATTGTAGTGTGTTAATTAATGAAGCGTAAATAATGCAGCTGGATAAGCACAATGATCAATAAAACTGAGGCTTGAGAAGCATTAGATTGCGCATGTACCCACTGATTAATTGTATGTTTAAAAAGGAGTAGATGGGGAGGAGAATTTATGACACTGAGGAAGCCGCCGATGCTTGTTAGTAGGCGGGGAAACGCATCTGTCAGTACCTCCGGTTACAAACCACTGACTACAGCGGACGGAAAGATATCAGCTGGTCGGCCGTACTATACCCTTGCAGGAGGGGAGCGCTGGATCATTCATCTACCCACGGACTCCAGATAAGGCCGAGAATACGAGCACCAGCCGGGAGGGCAAAGCCTGTTTCCGTGGTTAAAGCGTACGGTTGTATCCACTCCATAAAAGGCTATCTATGAGAAAGTAGCCAGGAGGAATATCACCTGCACCGTGATCAAAACAGAGGTGCATGTATGGTATACCCACTTTTTATTCACAGATTGCTGCAGCACAGTGACTATTACTTATAAATCAGCTTTGCATTAATCACTTTAAACCACTAACCAGCTGGGAGCAAGGATGCACTTTATATAATATTATTAACACATGTTTCATCAATCAGATTGTCAGGAATCGACTTACCACAGCTGCATCTGTCCGTCGGTGCGGACTCCGTCCAGGGTCCCTACGTCTCGCTGTCGCTGGTCTCCCTGGTGCCGGATGCCATCCTGGGCCTAGGAACGCTCCTGTTGTCAGGTTCCCGCCGGGCCGCGACATGGGCGCCGCCATGACAGCTTACCTCAGACTGCCGCATCGGCTAATCCGGAGCTTGGCCGCACCTCCTCGTTTTCCTGCCAGCCAATGCCTGCAGACCGGGGGGTATATCAGGAGCAGCAGGGTGAGTCAGTCCTTGTTCTGGACTTCGTGTCACTCCTATGACCTGTGTCTCTGGGTCCGTTCTCCAGTTCCTCCGTTTACCTGCTTTGCCTTCCAGTTTGTTCCTGTACTACCGTGGAACCACAAGCACTTGAGTTTTGGCTTCACACCTTTACGAGCTACAGTGTGCTCCAGCCTCTGCAGTAGAGACTCTCCTCCAGGTGAATCTCGTCATCTACACCTGTTCATCAGCCTGCAAGCTGCCAGTGTTATTCAAACTGCACTGAGAACTTTAACACTCGTCTCCTGCAATTGCTACCAGGTTTGCTATTCCCATCAACATCTCTGCTGGCTCCGCGGTCCAACAACTATCGATTCCCATACCGACACATCGATCCCCTGATCGATTGAACTCATTATACAAACTTTGCCATAGACTCTCAGCTTCCACGCTGCTCATTCTCATTTGCATCGTTACTGTTATTATTTCTGCTGCCATATTGTTTCAAGTTATTGTTTAATAAAACCACTTTGCGCACATGCGCAGGAATCCAATCCGGCCTCCTCACTTCCTCCACATTACTACCACTGACCCACTAGCGCCCCCTCCGGGAACACAAACTAAACAGAACCTGACAGTAAGTCCAGGACCGATGGACTCGGATGGTGGTCAGAATGTGGGGTCAGGGGCCTTACAAAATCTGGTCTCCCGTTTGGATGGTCAAGAGGCTGCGCAGCAGCAGATGTTCCAGTTCCTGCAAGGAATGTCCTCCCGTCTCGATACACTACAACAATCTCTGCCCAGTGCTCTTGTTTCTTCAGTTCCAGTCACCCCTGCGCCTGCAAGTGCAGCGGGTTCTCCTTCACCGGCTGCATCAACTCCAGTGTCACGCTTGCACCTGCCCGTGCCCAGCAAATATGATGGCAGCCCCAAGCTATGTCGCGGGTTTCTTAATCAATGTGAAATCCAGTTTGAGTTGTTATCACACAATTTCCCCACGCCAAGATCCAAGGTTGCCTACATCATATCACTGCTCTCTGGATCAGCTTTGAGTTGGGTGTCTCCTCTGTGGGAACGTGCTGACCCTCTTATGAATAACTATACCGAATTTGTGTTAACCTTCAGACGCATCTTTGATGAACCAGGTCGCGCAACATCAGCTTCTGCAGATCTTATCCAACTTCGTCAAGGTACCCGTAGCATGGGTCAATACGTCATCCAGTTCCAGACGTTAGCCGCAGAGATTCAATGGAATAACCAAGCACTGGTAGCAGCCTTCTGGCATGGACTCTCTGATCAGATTAAAGATGAACTAGCCACCCGTGACATTCCTGAGCAATTATCAGAGTTAATTTCTTTGTGTATCAAGTTGGACTCTCGCATTCGCGAACGCAACAGTGAGCGTGCTCGTAGTGAGCTTCGCAAGCCAAGAATGGTACCTCCGACACAATTTCAGCCTCCACCTTCTGACGAGCCTATGCAAATTAATAGGTCCCGCTTAACCCCTGAGGAGCGGTCAAGAAGACTTCGAGAGAGACTGTGTCTTTATTGTGCGGCTACAGGTAACCAAATTAATTCTTGTACAGCGCGTTCGGGAAACGCCATATCCTGACTTGTAAAGAAGGAGTCAAGTTGGGATCTTGTAGACAAGCTCCTTCAAACCAAGACCTTATCCTTCCTGTGACTTTAGAGACTAGGGCTGGACTCCTGTCTGTAACTGCATTAGTGGACTGTGGAGCTGCTGGAAACTTCATTACTCAAGCTGCAGTTGATAAGTTCCGTCTGCCTATCTGCGAACTCATACATCCAGCCTATATCACTGCAGTGGATGGTAGCCGAATTTCCAAGGGTTCCATCTCTCATCAAACCAAGCCAGTTGTTCTGGGAGTCGGGTTCCTGCATTCGGAATTAATTGAGTTTCTAGTCATCCCTCAGGCAACCCAGGAGATCGTTTTGGGTATGCCCTGGCTCCAGCTACATAATCCGCAGATTGACTGGTCCACGTTACAACTGACTTCTTGGGGTTCACACTGCCATCAGTTCTGCCTAGCCCAAGTTCGTCCTGTGAGGTCTTCAGAAGTTAAAGTTCAGTCAAGTCTTCCTGTGGCCTACCAAGATTTCTCTGACGTCTTCAGCGAAAAGACCGCCGATGTTCTGCCGCCCCATAGAGAGTGGGATTGTCCCATCAATCTCATTCCCAGCAAGAAGCCACCTAGAGGGCGTACTTATCCGTTATCCGTACCTGAAACCGAGGCAATGAGTGAGTACATCAGGGAGAATTTACAGAAAGGATTCATCCGCCCTTCGTCTTCACCCGCTGGAGCGGGTTTTTTCTTCGTTAAAAAGAAAGATGGAGGATTACGTCCATGCATCGATTACTGGGGGCTCAACGATATTACCATCAAAAACAGCTATCCATTACCTCTCATCACTGAATTATTTGATAGAGTCAAGGGAGCCCGCATCTTCACCAAGTTAGATCTCCGCGGTGCCTACAATCTCATCAGGATCCGAAGTGGTGATGAATGGAAAACTGCCTTTAATACTCGGGATGGTCATTACGAGTACCTAGTAATGCCATTCGGGTTGAGCAATGCCCCAGCAGTGTTCCAGCACTTTGTTAACGAAATCTTCCGTGATGTCTTGTACAAATATCTCGTAGTCTACCTGGATGATATCCTTATCTTCTCTCAAGATCTCTCCTCACATCGCCTACAAGTTTGTGAGGTTCTCCGACGTCTTCGTGAGAACCGTCTCTACGGCAAGTTGTCTAAATGTACCTTCGAAGTTTCTTCCATACCCTTCCTAGGGTATATAATTTCTGGATCGGATCTCCAGATGGACCCGACAAAATTGGAAGCTATTGCTAATTGGTCTATTCCGAGTACTCTCAAGTCCATTCAGCGATTCCTGGGATTCGCTAATTATTATAGGAAGTTTATCAGAGGATTCTCAACTCTCATTGCTCCTATTACCAGCCTAACTCGAAAGGGGGCAGATCATTCCAACTGGCCAGAAGATGCCTTGGCTGCGTTTCAAAAAATCAAGCAGGCTTTTATGTCCGCCCCAGTTCTGTCGCAACCAGATGTGGACAAGCCATTCGAGTTGGAGGTAGATGCGTCTACCGTGGGAGTTGGAGCTGTTCTTTCCCAAATAGGGGCTGATGGGAAGATTCATCCTTGTGGGTTCTTCTCTCGCAAATTCCTTCCTGCGGAAGCTAATTATTCCATCGGTGACCAAGAATTACTGGAGATCAAGCTGGCTCTTGAGGAGTGGAGGTATCTCCTGGAAGGGGCAAAGTTTCCATTTAACATCTACACGGATCACAAGAACTTGCTCTACTTAAAGGCAGCCCAGTGTCTTAATCCTCGCCAGTCCCGGTGGGCTATGTTCTTTTCTCGTTTAAACTTCAAGCTTCATTTCCGCCCAGGTTCTCAGAATACCAAAGCTGATGCTCTGTCTCGTTCTATGGAATCCGAAGAGGAGACGTCTGATCCAGTTCCGCATTCCATTCTGAATCCAGTTGTGTTTGCTTCATCTCAAGTTACTCCTGTTCCGCCTCCTGGCAAGATCTTTGTTTCTCCTGAGCTTCGTTCCAAGTTACTGTCTTGGGCTCATCAGTCTAAGTTCACTGGGCATCCTGGTGTCCTAAAGACTTTCAAGTTCCTGTCTGAAACTTACTGGTGGCCGAAAATGAAGGTCGACATCAAGGACTTCGTGGCGTCCTGCTCCAAGTGTGTTTAACACAAGACTCCCCGTCAGTCTCCGGCAGGTCAGTTACAGCCGTTATCAGTACCCAGCCATCCTTGGTCACACCTGTCCGTGGACTTTATCTCTGATCTTCCCTCCTCTCAAGGATTCAATACCATCTAAGTAGTTGTCGACAGGTTTACCAAAATGGCCCATTTTGTTCCACTCCAAGGTCTGCCTTCTGCTCCGAAACTTGCTCAAGTCTTCCTACGGGAGATCTTTCGTTTACATGGTCTGCCCACTGAAATTATATCTGACCGTGGAGTTCAGTTCGTGGCAAGATTTTGGAGAGCCCTTTGTTCTGCCCTGCAAGTCAACCTTAAGTTTTCGTCAGCCTACCACCCTCAGACGAATGGACAGACGGAAAGGGTGAATCAAGAATTGGAGACCTTCTTGCGACTTTATGTTTCATCTTCCCAAGATGACTGGGTAGACCTGCTTCCGTGGGCTGAATTCGCTCACAACTTTCGCTATCATACTGCCACGGAAACCACTCCGTTCTTTGCTGTATATGGACAACATCCTCGTGTCCCAGATTTCCAAGACCTAAGTCAGTTTTCATCAACTTGGAGGAAAATTCATGTTTCCCTTAAAAAGGCTTCAAGTTGATACAAGTTCTTTGCCGACCGCAAAAGACGTGCAGTTCCCAGCCTAAAACCCAAAGATAGGGTTTGGCTTTCCACTCGGAATCTTCGTCTCAGAGTGCCGTCGATGAAGTTTGCACCACGCTTCATTGGTCCTTTTCCCATTGACAAAGTCATCAGTCCTGTGGCCTACAAGCTCAAATTACCTCCTTCTTTACGAATACCTAATGCCTTTCATGTCTCTCTCCTCAGACCTTTGATCCTGAATCGTTTCCAAAGAGCTCTTCCAGTTGGTCCGAAAATACGAACCCAGCGGGGCATTGAGTTCGAAATAGAGAAGTTTCTGGATTCCCGTTGCCGGTACGGTCGTCTGCAATATCTCATCGACTGGTCCGGTTATGGTCCTGAGGAGAGGAGTTGGGTAAATGCTACAGATGTCCATGCTCCAAGGTTGGTCCATGTTTTTCATAGAACTCATCCTTCCAAGCCACGTGGGTGTTCGGTGCCCACCCGTAAAGGAGGGGGTACTGTCAGGAATCGACTTACCCCAGCTGCATCTGTCCGTCGGTGCGGACTCCGTCCGGGGTCCCTACGTCTCGCTGTCGCTGGTCTCCATGTCGCCGGATGCCATCCTGGGCCTAGGAACGCTCCTGTTGTCAGCGGGCGTGCATGCACGCCGCGTTCCCGCCGGGCCGCGGCATGGGCGCCGCCATGACAGCTTACCTCAGACTGCCGCATCGGCCAATCCGGAGCTTGGCCGCACCTCCTCATTTTCCTGCCAGCCAATGCCTGCAGACCGGGGGGTATATCAGGAGCAGCAGGGTGAGTCAGTCCTTGTCCTGGACTTCGTGTCACTCCTATGACCTGTGTCTCTGGGTCCGTTCTCCAGTTCCTCCGTTTATCTGCTTTGCCTTCCAGTTTGTTCCTGTACTACCGTAGAACCACAAGCACCAGCAACCCTTGCACTTGAGTTTTGGCTTCACACCTTTACCAGCTACAGTGTGCTCCAGCCTCTGCAGTAGAGACTCTCCTCCAGGTGCATCTCATCATCTACACCTGTTCATCAGCCTGCAAGCTGCCAGTGTTATTCAAACTGCACTTTGAACTTTAACACTCGTCTCCTGCAATTGCTACCAGGTTTGCTATTCCCATCAACATCTCTGCTGGCTCCACGGTCCAACAACTATTGGTTCCCATACCGACACATCGATCCCCTGATTGATTGAACTCATTATACAAACTTTGCCATAGACTCTCAGCTTCCACGCTGCTCATTCTCATTTGCATCGTTACTGTTATTATTTCTGCTGCCATATTGTTTCAACTTATTGTTTAATAAAACCACTTTGCGCACATGCGCAGGAATCCAATCCGGCCTCCTCACTTCCTCCACATTACTACCACTGACCCACTAGCGCCTCCTCCGGGAACACAAACTAAACAGAACCTGACACAGATTAACGGATTTATGGACAGAAGTATTATAAAAGCTAACACTCATCCATATGTTCCAGTATGAGGCTGGGAAGCTGTTGAGCAGCGTATCTGAGTACAATTGATACATTGTTGGACACAAGTTATATACAGAGTATCCGGCTTATTGGAAATATATTTTCAATTCTGGATATTTGAGGAATAAGGAAAATAATCCATATAAGTGGGACGGTTATACCTAAATATGCATATGCATGGAATCAATTTGATTATAATCAGTGATTTATTGGTTTTTAGGATTTTACGGTCATATTGATATTTTTAATATATGTTTATGTACTGCCGGCCGGCATTAAGTTCAGAGTTATTTGAATTGTGAAAATAAAAATCCACTTTGGATGTGAATAGCGCTCTCTTGTTTGTGTTTTCTTAGTTTTGATTTTAGGGGCAAAAAACCAATTGCCCCTGAGAGAGCAGCTTACACATCTATGTAATCACAGCGCCAGGAATTGTTTGGTTTTCACTGTATGGGAGAGAGTACATTTCTGTAAAAACAGGCATGGGATGGTAGAAATTATGAAAGAGGGACCATTCTGCAGTTTTTCTGTTACATTGTCCCTGGCCCAGCCTCCCACAGCCTAGGGATGGAAGTGACTTTTTCATGGGGATCCCATGCAGTGTGTCCCCCTGTTTTGCCTCAGCCACCCTAGTCTGGGATCGCTAATGCTGGCTACACTTTGGAGGGTGGGGGGGCATGCCATAGTTTTCTCTTACATTCTAGAGGATACTGGGGTTCCATTTAGTACCATGGGGTATAAACGGGTCCACTAGAAACCATGGACACTTTAAGCATTTGATAGTGTGGGATGGCTCCTCCCTCTATTCCCCACCTACCAGACTCAGTTTAGAAAATGTGCCTGGAGGAGCTGGTCACGCTTATGGAAGCTCCTGAAGAGTTTTCTGCATTTATTTTATATGTTTGTTATTTTCAGGCAGGGCTGGTTGGCACCAGCCTGTCTGCTTCGTGGGACTTTGAGGGGGGAGGGGGCCCAACCTCTTGAAGGGTTAATGGTCCCGTTCCCCGCTGACAGGACATTGAGCTCCTGAGGGAACTATTTGCAAGCCCCACCATGGCGAGCGTACATTCCTGCAGCACGCCGCCACCCCTAACAGAGCTAGAAGAGTGATGAGTACTAAGCCGACGTCCCGACTAGTGGGTCGCCGGCCATTATGGCGGCATGAGGGTACGGAGATGCACGGCTTCTAACCGGGGCGGAATGCATCTCCAGACACAGTACACAGCTGCGTCTCAGTACACTGTACACAGTATCCACACTGGCAAAAATAGCCTTAAAATGTTTTTCTCTCCACTTTAAGCACCAGATTACCTCAGCCAATATAAAAAAAAAATAAGAATTTACTTACCGATAATTCTATTTCTCGTAGTCCGTAGTGGATGCTGGGGACTCCGTCAGGACCATGGGGATTAGCGGCTCCGCAGGAGACAGGGCACAAAAATAAAGCTTTAGGATCAGGTGGTGTGCACTGGCTCCTCCCCCTATGACCCTCCTCCAAGCCTCAGTTAGGATACTGTGCCCGGACGAGCGTACACAATAAGGAAGGATCTTGAATCCCGGGTAAGACTCATACCAGCCACACCAATCACACCGTACAACTTGTGATCTGAACCCAGTTAACAGTATGACAAAACGTAGGAGCCTCTGAACAGACGGCTCACAACAATAACAACCCGATTTTTTTGTAACAATAACTATGTACAAGTATTGCAGACAATCCGCACTTGGGATGGGCGCCCAGCATCCACTACGGACTACGAGAAATAGAATTATCGGTAAGTAAATTCTTATTTTCTCTAACGTCCTAAGTGGATGCTGGGGACTCCGTCAGGACCATGGGGATTATACCAAAGCTCCCAAACGGGCGGGAGAGTGCGGATGACCCTGCAGCACCGAATGAGAGACTCCATGTCCTCCTCAGCCAGGGTATCAAATTTGTAGAATTTAGCAAACGTGTTTGCCCCTGACCAAGTAAATGCTCAGCAAAGTTGTAAAGCCGAGACCCCTCAGGCAGTCGCCCAAGATGAGCCCACTTCCTTGTGGAATCTGCTTTTTCTGATTTTGTCTGTGGCAAGCCTGCCACAGAATGAGCAAGCTGAATTGTACTACAAATCCAGCGAGCAATCGTCTGTTTAGAAGCAGGAGCACCCATCTTGTTGGGTGCATACAGGCTAAACAGCGAGTCAGATTTTCTGACTCCAGTCGTCCTGGAAACATATATTTTCAGGGCCCTGACAACGTCAAGTAACTTGGAGTCCTCCAAGTCCCTAGTAGCCGCAGGTACCACAATAGGTTGGTTCATGTGAAAAACAGAAAACACCTTAAGGAGAAATTGAGGACGAGTCCTCAATTCTGCCCTGTCAGAATGAAAAATTAAGTAAGGGCTTTTATATGATAAAGCCGCCCATTCTGACACAGGCCTGGCTGAAGCCAGGGCTAATAGAATCCTCACCTTCCATGTGAAATATTTTAAGTCCACAGTGGTGAGTGGATCAAACCAATGTGACTTTAGGAAACTCAAAACAACATTGAGATCCCAAGGTGCCACTGGTGGCACAAAAGGAGGCTGTATATGCAGTACCCCTTTTACAAATGTCTGAACTTCAGGCACTGAAGCCAGTTCTTTCTGGAATAAATTTGACAGGGTCGAAATTTGAACCTTAATGGACCCTAATTTTAGGCCCATAGAAAGTCCTGTTTTCAGGAAATGTAGGAAACGACCCAGTTGGAATTCCTCTGTAGGGACCTTCTTGGCCTCACACCACGCAACATATTTTCGCCAATTGCGGTGAAAATGTTTTGCGGTTACATCCTTCCTGGCTTCGACCAGGGTAGGGATGACTTCATCTGGAATGCCCTTTCAGGATCCGGCGTTCAACTGCCATGCCGTCAAACGCAGCCGCGGTAGTCTTGGAACAGACAAGGCCCCTGCTGGAGCAGGTCCTTTCTGAAAGGTAGAGGCCACGGTTCTTCCGTGATAATCTCTTGAAATTCCGGGTACCAAGTCCTTCTTGACCCATCCGGAACCACGAGTATCGTTCTTACTCATCTCCTTGATTCTCAGTACTTTTGGTATGAGATGCATAGGAGGGAACACATACCATGACTGGTACACCCACAGTGTTACCAGAGCGTCCACCGCTATTGCCTGAGGGTCCCTTGACCTGGCGCAATATCTGTCTAGTTTTTTGTTCAGGCGGGACGCCATCATGTCCACCTTTGGTTTTTCCCAACGGTTTACAATCATGTGGAAGACTTCCCGCTGAAGTCCCCACTCTCCCGGGTGGAGGTTATGCTGAGGAAGTCTGCTTCCCAGTTTTCCACTCCCGGACTTAACACTGCTGAGAGTGTTATCACATGATTTTTCGCCCAGCGAAGAATCCTTGCAGTTTCTGCCATTTCCCTCCTGCTTCTTGTGCCGCCCTGTTTTCGTGGGCGACTGCCGTGATGTTGTCCCACTGGATCAATACCGGCTGACCTTGAAGCAGAGGTCTTGCTAAGCTTAGAGCCTTGTAAATTGGCCTTAGCTCCAGTATATTTATGTGGAGAGAAGTCTCCAGACTTGATCACACTCCCTGGAAATTTTTTCCTTGTGTGACTGCTCCCCAGCCACTCAGGCTGGCATCCGTGGTCACCAGGACCCAGTCCTGAATGCCGAATCTGCGGCCCTTTCATAGATGAGCACTCTGTAGCCACCGCAGAAGAAACACCCTTGTCCTTGGAGACAGGGTTATCTGCTGATGCATCTGAAGATGCGATCCGGACCATTTTCCCAGCAGATCCCACTGAAAGGTTCTTGCGTGAAATCTACCGAACGGGATCGCTTTGTAAGAAACCACCATTTTTCACAGGACCCTTTGTGCAATGATGCACTGATACTTTTCCTGGTTTTAGGAGGTTCCTGACTAGCTCGGATAACTCCCTGGCTTTCTTCTCCGGGAGAAAACATCCTTTTCTGGACTGTGTCCAGAATCATCCCTAGGAACATTAGACGTGTCGTCGGAAAAAGCTGCGATTTTGGAATATTTAGAATCCACTCGTGCTGTCGTAGAACTACTTGAGATAGTGCTACTCCGACCGCCAACTGTTCTCTGGACCTTGCCCTTATCAGGAAAGCGTCCATATTTCTTTTAGGAAGAATCATCATTTCGGCCATTACCTTGGTAAAGACCCGGGGTGCCGTGGACAATCCAAACGGCAGCGTCTGAACTGATAGTGACAGTTCTGTACCACGAACCTGAGATACCCTTGGTGAGAAAGGCAAAATTTGGACTTGTAGGTAAGCGTCCCTGATATCCAGTGACACCATATCGTCCTGGTTCGCTTTCACTGCTCTGAGTGACTCCATCTTGATTTGAACCCTTGTATGTAATTGTTCAAATCTTTTAGATCTCACCGAGCTGTTTGGCTTCAGTACCACAATATAGTGTGGAATAATACCCCTTCCCTTGTTGTAGGAGGGGTACTTTGATTATCACGTGCTGGGAATACAGCCTGTGAATTTTTTTCCAATACTGCCTCCCTGTCGGAGGGAGACGTTGGTAAAGCAGACTTCAGGAACTTGTGAGGGGAAGACGTCTCGAATTTCCAATGTACACCTGGGATACTACGTGTAGTATCCAGGAGTCCACTTGCGAGTGAGCCCACTGCGTGCTGAAACTCTTGAGATGACCCCCCACCGCACCTGAGTCCGCTTGTATGGCCCCAGCGTCATGCTGCGGACTTGGCAGAAGCTGTGGAGGACTTCTGTTCCTGGGAATGGGCTGCCTGCTGCAGTCTTCTTCCCTTTCCTCTAACCCTGGGCAGATATGACTGGCCTTTTGCCCGCCTGCCTTTATGGGTACGAAAGGACTGAGACTGAAAAGACTGTGTCCTTTTCTGCTGAGATGTGACTTGGAGATGGACCGCCCCTTTATACGGCAATACTTCCATGTGCCGTCTGGAATCTGCATCACCTGACCACTGTCGTGTCTATAAACATCGTCTGGCAGATATGGACATCACATCTACTCTTGATGCCAGAATGCAAATATCCCTCTGCGCATCTCGCATATATAGAAATGCATCCTTAAAATGCTCTATAGTCAATAAAATATTGTTCCTGTCAAGGGTATCAATATTTTCAGTCAGGAAATCCGACCAAGCCCCCCCAGCGCTGCACATCCAGGCTGAGGCGATTGCTGGTCGTAGTATAACACCAGTATGTGTGTATATACTTCTTAGGATATTTTTCAGCTTCCTATCAGCTGGCTCCTTGAGGGCGGCCGTATCTGGAGACGGTAACGCCACTTGTTTTTATAAGCGTGTGAGCGCCTTATCCACCCTAAGGTGTGTTTCCCAACTCGCCCTCACTTCTGGCGGGAAAAGGTATACCTCCAATAATTTTCCATCGGAGGAAACCCACGTATCATCACACACTTTAATTTATCTGATTCAGGAAAAACTACAAGTAGATTATTCCCACCCTACATAATACCCTTATTTGTGGTACTTGTAGTATCAGAAATATGTAACACCTCCTTCATTGCCCTTAACATGTAACGTGTGGCCCTAAAGGAAAATACGTTTGTTTCTTCACCGTCGACACTGAAGTCAGTGTCCGTGTCTGTGTCTGTGTCAACCAACTGAGGTAAATGGGCGTTTTTACAAGCCCCTGACGGTGTCTGAGACGCCTGGACAGGTACTAATTTGTTTGCCGGCCGTCTCATGTCGTCAACCGACCTTGCATCGTGTTGACATTATCACGTAATTCCTAAATAAGCCATCCATTCCGGTGTCGACTCCCTAGAGAGTGACATCACCCATACAGGCAATTTGCTCCGCCTCCTCACCAACATCGTCCTCCTACATGTCGACACACACGTACCGACACACAGCACACACACAGGGAATGCTCTGATAGAGGACAGGACCCCACTAGCCCTTTGGGGAGACAGAGGGAGAGTTTGCCAGCACACACCAAAAACGCTATAATTATACAGGGACAACCCCTTATACAAGTGTTTTCCCTTATAGCATTTTCACATATGTAATCATATCGCCAAATAAGTGCCCCCCCTCTCTGTTTTAACCCTGTTTCTGTAGTGCAGTGCAGGGGAGAGCCTGGGAGCCTTCCTCTCAGCAGAGCTGAGCAGGAAAATGGCGCCGTGTGCTGAGGAGAATAGGCCCCGCCCCCTAAAACGGCGGGCTCTTCTCCCGGAGTTTGTGAGATCTGGCAGGGGTTAAATACATCCATATAGCCTCAAGGGCTATATGTGATGTATTTTAGCCATAAAAAAGGTATAATACATTGCTGCCCAGAGCGCCCCCCCCAGCGCCCTGCATCCTCAGTGACCGCTGGTATGAAGTGTGCTGACAACAATGGCGCACAGCTGCAGTGCTGTGCGCTACCTTATGAAGACTGAAAGTCTTCTGCCGCCTGTTTCTGGACCTCTGGACCTCTTCAACTTCGGCATCTGCAAGGGGGGTCGGCGGCGCGGCTCCGGGACGAACCCCAGGGTGAGACCTGTGTTCCGACTCCCTCTGGAGCTAATGGTGTCCAGTAGCCTAAGAATCCAATCCATCCTGCACGCAGGTGAGTTGAAATTCTCTCCCCTAAGTCCCTCGATGCAGTGAGCCTGTTGCCAGCAGGACTCACTGAAAATAAAAAACCTAAAAAACTTTTTCTAAGCAGCTCTTTAAGAGAGCCACCTAGATTGCACCCTGCTCGGACGGGCACAAAAACCTAACTGAGGCTTGGAGGAGGGTCATAGGGGGAGGAGCCAGTGCACACCACCTGATCCTAAAGCTTTATTTTTGTGCCCTGTCTCCTGCGGAGCCGCTAATCCCCATGGTCCTGACGGAGTCCCCAGCATCCACTTAGGACGTTAGAGAAAATGGGAAGACCGCGTGCCATTGAAGCGGCGGGGCCTTCACTATAAGCGGACTCAGCAGCTCACCAGTGCTATTTTCCCTATGCAGTGGACACAGACGCTGACTGACAGGGTTGCGCAGCTCCTCCGGAGAGACTCCAGATTACCTCAGTGGTACCAGGGGGTCATAGCAGGGGGGGGGAGGGGGCGATTTACCTAGTGTACTAGGTCCCCTATCGGGGTACTTAGTCTGCAACCTGGCTAAGCTTGGCATTAGCGATAAGGGCGCGGTGGGGGCAGGCTCCAAATAACTCTCCCTGAAGGGCTCTTTGTGGGTTAATTGTGGTTAACCTTTTCCTGTGTGTGCGTGTGTGTGTTGTCACATTTACATTATGTCTGGCATAGAGTGTGTTTCTTGTACAGCGGAGTGTTCCTCTTCACCAGGGGGCTCACTACTGGGTACTCAGGGCAGTGCACCTTCCCAGAATAGCGGGGCTGTACCGGATTGAGTTACTTCCATTAAGGGAATGATCTCAAATATTTCTACAAAGCTATCCCGCAATGAGAAAGAGACGCAATACTTAAGAAAGACTGTGGATGAGTTTATGAATAGAGACTCAGTCCCCAAACCAGCATCTCAATCCCTTCCCATTTGTCCGCAAAAACAATCTCTGGCCCATATCCTGTAGTCTGACTCTGACGCTGACGGGTCAGACGTGGAGGAGGTTGAGGTGGATTTGGAGGAGGGGGATGCTACTCTGTAACAGGGAATGGAGGCTCTTATAGAGGCTATCAGAGATTTTCTGCAAATTCCTGATAAAGTGTCAGAGGAGTGTGAGGAATCTTATTTTAATGTAAAAAAGAAGTACTCAGTTACCTTTCCTGCGTCAAAGGAATTGAATACCCTGTTTGAAGAACCATGGGTTAATCCTGATAAGAAATTTCAAATCCCTAAAAGGTTGCTCTCATCTTTTCCTTTTCCCCTAGATGATAGGAAAAAATGGGAAAATCCACCGATAGTGGACGCATCAGTCTCTAGGCTGCCATGTAAAATTGTATTGCCTGTCCCTGGTGCAGCCTGCCTTAAAGATACAGCTGATCGTAAAATTGAGACTACACTCGAATCATTGTACACAGCTGCTGGGGTGGCCCAAAGACCCACTATTGCATGTCCGTGAATCACAAAAGCCATTGCTAAATGGTCAGGTAACCTAATTGAGGGGTTAGATTCCTTGTCTAGGGGTGATGTTGTTTTACTCCTGCAGCATATACAGGACTCTGCAAATTTTATGGTGGAGGCCATAAAAGAGATTGGTTTGCTTATGGCGGAATCCCGTCAACCACTGCAATACCGGCTGGTTTCCCCACTTAGGTGGTGGTCCATGTAACCACCTGAGGGGGAAGGCCCGAAGCACGGTGAGCACAGCGAGCTCGCAAGGGGACATACTGCACTCGACGCCGAGATCCCGGCTGTTGAGCTCTCGGAGTCGGTCTCCTGATCACGGGGATCTCTTACTGATCCCCATAAATCCTGTATATCACTGAATGCAATGGCAATAGCAGTGACATAAAACAGCTAACAAAATTAACATTATACAGTACCTTTATATGCTTGGTTTTCCAAGGAATGGGCATGACCACACAATAGTACCCCCAATTCAAATTACAGTACGCGGTAGCACAATCTTATTCACATTACACTGCACATGGTGTCACTTATACACGTTACATCACACAGTAGTACCCCTTATACATGTTATGCTGCACAATAGTACCGAAGGTGGCAGGTGGTGACTGAGGAGTCAATAGGTGACAGTGAGGTAGAGGGTGACAGGGAGAAGGTGACAGCGAGTCAGTGGATGATGGGAGTTGCAGACAGGTAGAGGCAGTGGGTAATTGGGTAGTCAGTGGGTGAGAGGAAGAGGAAGATGGGAGGCAGAGGGTAACAGCGAGAGAGGCTGTGTGGTAATGAAGAGGCAGGTAGTGAAAGGTAGAGATAAAAGGAAGAGGCAGTGGGTGACAAGGGAAAGGCAGTGGGTGAAATTGGGAAGCAGAGGGTGACAGGCAGTGGCATAGGGTGACAATGGTAGACAGCGAGAGACATAGGGTGACGGGAAGGCAGACGGTGACAGCGGAGGGGTGACAGTGAGAAGCAAAGGATGATAGGGAGAGGCAGCAAGCAACTGGGGAAAGGTAGTGGGTGACTGGGGAGATACTGTGGGTGACAATGACAGTGTTCTCACCAGAATATGTTTGAATCTGGCGGCATTATGAAGTACAGTAGGTGGGAAGGGGAGCTGGGTGGGAAGGGGTGGACCTGATGTCTGTAATGGCATCAGGTCCCAGGGCTCCCTGGGGCCATGTTTGCCTTCACAAATATTATTGGGCTCTCAGGGGGCCGCAGGATGCGTGTGTGAGTGTGAGCAGGAACACAATCTGCTGCTATGGCTGGGGACAGAGCGGGACTCCCTCCTGCTGGTAGAGCAGATGCAGGAGAGGAGATTTACAATACTAGTGATGCTTACTTCTGCGTCTGGATCCTCATCACTTCAGTTTCATCACCTCATCACTTTCACAGTGCTGGTGAGCCACTGACAGAGCGTCTCAGTGTGCTGGATTAATTTGTGCAGGCAGGCAGGGCAGTTCTTCACTTAGCCGCGATCATACCACCGCCTCCCCTCAGCGCACATCTAGTCCCCGGCTGGCACTCAGGAGGCAGAGAGGAGGAGCCGGGGAGCGGTAACAGGGGAGGTCCCCATTACCTCTCCTCCCGACCTCCGTGACTCCATCCTCCTAACTCCTCTCACAGGTGGCTGGCTGACAGAGCGGCAGCCGCAGCGTAATGAATCGGATTGTCATTAACCAGCGCAAGTTCCGCCACTAGGGGTGCGGGTGTGCGCTCATTTTAGTGTCACCCCATTGAAGGGTGACACCCTGGTGCGGGCGGCACCCCCCGCACCCCCCTGTTGACGCCACTGCTTGTGGCTACGCCAGTGATCTGCTGATGCGGACTCCAGGAATGGCATGGAAGGCCTGCCATTCACAAGAGAGGCCTTGTTTGGAGACAAACTAGACAAATGGATCGCCAAAGCTACTGCGGGTAAGTCTACGTATCTTCCTTCCACAGCTCCCCCAGCCAGGAAAGCTTATTCAGCTTCAAATTTACAGTTGTTTCAGACAGCCAAGTTTAAGGGAAAATCCAGAGGTGCTTCTACGTATTCCAGAGGTGCAAGAGGTAAACCACGCAAACCAGCAACTGCATGTACTCAGGAACAGAGCTCAGGCTCTGCTTCCTCAAAGCCTTCAGCATGACGGTGGACCGCGATGCCTGGAGGGCTGTCAGGTGGGAGCCCGACTAAAATTCTTCAGTCACATCTGGTCAAGTTTGTGCCGAGATCCCTGGGTCACAGATCTTATTTCCCAGGGCTACAGACTGGAGTTCCAAGACCTCCCACCTCACAGATTCTTCAAATCAGGCTTACCAGCATCACAAGAGGCAAGTATAACTTTACAGCAGGCCATCCAAAAACTGGTACAGACTCAAGTCATTGTTCCAGTCCCACCTCATCTGCACAACAAGGGGTACTATTCCAACTTGTTTGTAGTACCGAAACCGGACGGTTCGGTATGACCAATTCTGAACCTCAAGTCCTTGAATCCGTTCTTAAGAGTGTTCAAGTGGTGATCTCAGGTCAGGAGGAAGGGGAATTCCTTGTGTCTCTGGATATCAAGGATGCGTACCTTCACATTCCGATCTGGCTGCATCATCAGGCCTATCTACGGTTTGCACTGCAGAACTGTCAATACCAGTTCCAGGCCCTGCCATTTGGTCTCTCCACGGCACAGAGGGTATTCACCAAAGTGATGGCAGAAATTATGTTTCTCCTTCGCAAGCAGGGAGTGAACATAATTCCGTACCTGGACGATCTTCTGATAAAGGCGCCGTCCAGGGAGAGGTTGCTGGACAGCACTGCTCTCTCAACCAAACTTCTCCAGGATCACGGGTGGATTCTGAACCTTTTGAAATCTCACCTAGAGCCAACACGGAGGCTCCCATTTTTGTGAATGATACTGTACATGGAGTCACAAATGGTGTTCCTTCCATTGGTCCATTGGAAAAGACATTGGTAATCCAGTCGATGGTTCGGGATGTCCTGAAGCCAACCCGGATATCGATGCATCTATGCATTCGACTTCTGGGAAAAAAGGTGGCCTCTTACGAGGTGCTTCAATACGGAAAGTTTCACGCAAGACCCTTCCAGCTCGATCTGTTGGACAAATGTTCCGAATCACATCTTCACATGCACCAGAGGATCAGTCTTTTGCCAAAAGCCAGGATCTCCCTTCTGTGGTGGCTAACGATTTCTCACCTCATCGAGGGTCGGATGTTTGGAATTCAGGACTGGATCCCATTAACCAAGGAAGCCTCAGAGGTTGGGGAGCAGTCACCCAGGGGGTGCAGTTTCAAGGAAGATGGTCAAGTCAGGAAGTCACCCTTCCAATCAACATTCTGGAACTCAGGGCCATATACAACGCCCTTCTGCAGGCCTCTTATCTTCTCCAGGATCGGGCCATTCAGGTCCAGTCAGACAATGTTACGGCAGTGACGTACATAAACCGACAGGGCGGAACGAAAAGCAGAGCAGCAATGTCAGAGGTGTCAAGAATTCTCCCCTGGGCAGAAAAAAATGCTGTGGCATTGTCAGCGGTCTTCATTCCGGGAGTAGACAACTGGGAAGCAGACTTCCTCAGCAGACACGACCTGCACACGGGGGAGCGGGGCCTTCACCCGGAAGTGTTCAGGTGCTTGACACGTCGATGAGGATGTCCACACTTCGACATGATAGCCTCTTGTCTCAACAAGAAGCTCAAGCGGTATTGTTCCAGGTCGAGAGACCCACAGGCAGTGGCGGTGGACGCTCTGACGACTCCATGGGTCTATCAGATGGTGTACATGTTTCCTCCACTTCCTCTGATCCCAAGAATTCTGAAAATAATAAAAAGGGAAAAGGTTCAAGCAATTTTCATTGCTCCGGACTGGCCAAGAGGGCCTGGTACGCGGATCTCCTGGAGATGCTCCTCAAAGATCTTTGGCCTCTACCTCTTCTCGAGGATCTTCTGCAACAGGGCCCATTCGTCTATGAGTACTTACCACGGCTACGTTTGACGGCATGGAAGTTGAACGGCTGATTCTAGCCAGAAGAGGTATCCCTAACAAAGTTATCCCGGCTGATCCAAGCCAGGAGGTCTCTTGGTGTGAGGGCAGTAAATATTCTGTTGTGGAATTTCACCTGGGACGTTTCCTGCTTTTTCTGCAGGCAAGTGTGGATGTGGGCCTACGTCGGAGCTCCATAAAAGTCCAAATTTCGGCCTTGTCCAATTGGCTCCTCTCCCTGAGATCCAGACCTTTTTGAAAGGTGTTGTGCGCATCCAACCTCCCTTTGTGCCTCCCACGGCACCTTGGGATCTCAATTTGGCGCTGCAATTTCTTCAATCAGACTGGTTTGAACCGTTACAGGAGGCTGATGTAAAGTACCTTACATGGAAGACCGTCACACTGTTGGCCTTGGCTTCAGCAAGACGTGTGTCAGAGCTAATGGCGTTGTCTCACAAGAGTCCCTACTTAATTTTTCATGAGGACAGAGCTGAACTCAGAACTCGCCGGCAATTTCTTCCTAAGGAGGTGCCCGCGTTTCACATCAACCAACCTATTGTGGTTCCGGCTGTTATGGACACCTCTGCTACTTCAAAGTCTTTGGATGTTGTGAGTGCTTAGAAGGTGTATGTAAAGAGAACAGCTCGTCACAGGAAATCCGACTCGCTGTTCGTTCTATATGATCCCAATAAGATTGGGTGTCCTGCTTCCTCTGTTTGTGTGTGCTGGTTCTGAATGTCAACACTATCTTTATCTATCCTTCTCTCAAAGTATGTCCGTCTTCTCGGGCACAGTTTACTAGACTGAGTCTGGTAGGAGGGGCGTAGAGGGAGGAGCCAGCCCACAGTATCAAATTCTTAAAGTGCACATGGCTCCTAGTGGACCCGTCTATACTCGATGGTACTAAATGGAACCCCAGTATCCTCTACGGACTATATCAGTAGGTAATTAAAAGCCTATTTTTTTTCACCTACAAGAGTTACTGCAAGTAATCCTGCTTATCACCGTCATCAGCATGAATATTTGAACAAGCCTCATGTACACCTACTAACAGGGGGTGTAGCAGCAGTCACATATTTCCTTCACCTTCCTGTTTATAATTATAGATAAACTCTGTACGTATCATTGTCCAAATCTCATACTTGTATGCACCAAATTTTTAAACATGTGCAGAGCAAAAGTGCACAAAATATGCTCCGTAACCTTCTGTATATGGAGGCCAATCCCGGGATCGGCGGGATCCCGGGATTTGGGCCCAAAAATGCCGGGATTTGAATCCCGGGATTGGAGCCTCCAATCCCGGGATTCAAGGGATTACAGTGCGCATGTGCGGGAGGGTTGGAAGCGGCGCGGGAGGGCGGGTGGGTGTAAGTAATAACACTTACTATCAGGCGGCAGCCAGCCATGGACATGCTGAACGCAGCGGCAATTCAAATGAAGCGCCGGCCGCCAGAGCTGGCGGACCGGCAGCCAATCAAGGAAGCTGCCGCAGCAGTGGCAGCCAATCAGGAGCGACTGCTGCGGCAGCTTCCCTGATTGGCTGCCGGTCCGCCAGCTCTGGTTGGCTGGCGGCCGGCGCTTCATTTGAAATGCCGCCGCGTTCAGTGTGTCCATGGCGGCCATAAGTGTTATTACACCCTCCCTCCCGCGCCGCTACCAACCCTCCCGCACCACTACCTACACCCACCCTCCCGCACCGCTACCTACCCCCATAGGTGTACGCAGACACTGACAGGCGAGTGCCGCTCCGGACTTCCCCCCCCCCCCTCCACGGCACGGCAATATAGTGTTCTCTCACCTCCCCTGCCCTGTCCCGGAGCGGCACCCGCCTGTCAGTGTCTGCGCACACCTATGCCTACCCCCTCCCTACCTCCCGCACCGCTACCTACACCCTCCCTCCAGCGCTGCTCCCTACATCTTTCACTGGTCCCTACTGCAATCCCAGGAATCCCGGGATTGACTGTTTTTCAATCCCGAATCCCGGGATTGAATAAACGGCCCGGGATTGGCCTCCCTACTTCTGTACCTTCAAATCTACATCAGGATGAATGTTTATACCCACAGCATTTACATGATAACAGTTGCATAAATACTGTTGTTCTTACAATTGTTGCTGCTTTGGATGCTACTGAATCAAGGCCCTCATTCCGAGTTGTTCGCTCGCAAGCGGATTTTAGCAGATTTGCTCATGCTAAGCCGCCGCCTACTGGGAGTGAATCTTAGCATCTTAAAAATGCGAACGATGTATTCGCAATATTGCGATTACACACCTCGTAGCAGTTTCTGAGTAGCTCCAGACTTACTCGGCATCTGCGATCACTTCAGTGCTTGTCGTCCCTGGTTTGACGTCACAAACACACCCAGCGTTCGCCCAGACACTCCTCCGTTTCTCCGGCCACTCCTGCGTTTTTTCCGGAAACGGTAGCGTTTTTTCACACACGCCCATAAAACGGCCTGTTTCCGCCCAGTAACACCCATTTCCTGTCAATCACATTACGATCGCCAGAACGATGAAAATGCCGTGAGTAAAATTCCTAAGTGCATAGCAAATTTACTTGGCGCAGTCGCAGTGCGGACATTGCGCATGCACATTAAGCGGAAAATCGCTGCGATGCGAAGATTTTTACCGAGCGAACAACTCGGAATGAGGGCCCATGTGCCACGTAGTCTCATTCACCGTCACTGCCACCACCAGCAGGAGCGGAAGGAGACAGTAGCAATAAACTATTCTGAATACACCTAACAAGACATTTTTCTCTTTCACCAATGATACCCTCACTTTTCTCAAAATAGCATTAATATAGACAAAAAAATTTAAGCTGTTCTGTGCAATTGAGAGACTATATTATAAGTGAAATTAAGTGATTGTTACATTCTTATTTTACAGATGGTCAGAAAGATATAGAAGATGAACTGACAACTGGCTTAGAACTGGTTGATTCATGTATTAGATCCCTACAGGAGTCGGGCATACTTGAGCCACAAGACTTTTCATCCAGTGACAGTAAGTGTCAATTTTGAAGAACGTATCAATATAGATTTTATTAAGTGGGAAAAAAATGGTGTGTGTATTGTGACAAGAACACTGGGATAGTGTTTGAGGGCAGGTATGTTTGTCCCAGGTTCTTGTCTTACATGTATTAGAAAAATGAAAACTTCTAGGAATATGTTTTTGTTTTGTTTTGTTTTGTCAGAACCTTTTCAGTTTGTTGGAAAAGCTGGGTAAGGACCCTGAAAGAGAGATGGGGCAAGTTCCAGACATTGGGCCCAGTTCAGGTCTTTGGCCTCACAGAAGGCTAATCAGGCTTTCAGCTGTGTAAGAGTGTTATAGAGCTGCTGGCCTGATTAGGGTGTGCAGACTGCCTGGGAAGACTGCAGGATCTCTGTGAGAGAGACACGCTTCCTGATACAAGTGAGCTATACAGGGTACTGGAGAACTCTGTGTTTTGTTTAGTGATAGTTAGGAACATCTTGTGTTTAGTTAGTGCCGGACAGGCAAGGTAATTTCTTTTGCTGTTTGTTTTATTTTCTGTCTAATAAACAACTGGCTGGGGCCAGTTGTACCGGAAACTGGACTTGTGTGGTTCCTCAGCTGCTGCAGGCTGCCATTTATCCCAGGAAACGGCACCTTGTACCCTTACAGCGTTACAGTATATATATATATATATATATATATATATATATATAGCGTGGATATGCGGCGGCACTCAGACAGACTCGTCAATATGTTAAATCAGGTCATTTAATTAGACCATAGCAACCGACATGTTTCGGGGCAGATCCCCGTCCTCAGGGTCAGACAGCAAGTAAGAAATGCAATACAGACAACATACATATAAACCCAACCCAATAAACGTGAACATATTCACCTGTTCGTCGGCGCTCCCGCCCGCCACTCCGCTCGGCTGTGTACTGCGTCGCTGGATGCTGGCGTGTCAGGTGCGCCGGAAGAACAGGGTAGTAACCATGGGAACAGCTGTAGAGTCTAACAAGGCGCCGCTGCTGCAACCCAAGTGTCATCCTGTGTAATCCTAACATACAATACATAAAGTGAACACAATATTCAACAAACAATAATGTGGAATGCAAACATTAAAAAAACGGCACTTGGTAAGCACTTACTTACTCAGATAATAGAGCAGTAACTGAAAGTTAACCGGACTATTAATGATAGTATACCTAATTGGGCAATCTGTACATAATAGTAACTAATCCCTACATTTGGCACTGCGTCTTATCTAGAATGACATTGAAGGCATATATCTAGTACTGGAAATAGCTAGATGGATACTTATAATAATTCATTATTCTGAGGGCTGGTTTGTCATGGGAACTATAAATAGCTTTGTAGACTCATTTGTTCATTTAGACCTCTGGGGGCCAGTGTACCGAGGGAAAATATCCATCGGGTTTCCTTCTGTAGAAGTCGCTTGGCCCTATCACCACCCCTAGGCATAGCAGGTACATGGTCAATTAGAGTAGCTCTTATGCTAGACACCCCATGCTTGGCTAGTAGGCAGTGTCGTGCAAATGGCTGCTCACTAGTGCCCTTTTCATATGCTTTTTTGATGGCACTGCGATGCAGTGCCATCCTTTCTCTGAATTGGCGAATAGTTTTGCCCACGTAGGCAAGACCACATGGGCAGATCAAGATATACACCACATGTGTTGTCGTACATGTTAGTCTATGCATAATCCTTAATTTTTTGCCAGAGTGTGGATGATTGAACATGGTGCCAGACACCAGGGTGTTGCAAGTAGCTCACCCTAGGCATCTGTAGCATCCGTTCTTGGGTCTGAGGAAGTGCGCTGATTGTGTCTTAGTGTGAGTTGAAATGTCGAGTTTCATTACCATGTCACCTATATTATTGCTACGTTTAAAGCTGGGAAGTAGCCGTGTGTCAGATAAATCAGACAATGCCTTGTCCATTTGGATAATAGGCCACAATTGCTTGGCTCTTTTAACCACAGCCATAGAGGCTGTGGTAAATTTGTTAACCCATGGTAAACAATTCATGCTTCTTTCCTTAACTCTGAAGTTCAAGGTCTGCAACCTGGATAATTTTAAAACTTTACGTTTGGCTATATATATATATATATATATATATATATATATATCTCATGTGTGATTGACCTTTCACAATATTGCAGCTTGGAGTTGTGTTCTAGTGACAATCAGTGTACTGGGAGCATTGAGCCGTGTAATAGTCCTAACTCATTTATATCACAATATGCAGTGATATGGGGTGTGTATGACTGATGCTGTCACTTATGGGTGCAAGGTCAAGGGAGTAGGGCAATCATTGCCTCGACGACACCCCACCACTTGGGACATGTCTGGCAGCCCCGGCCCTATGAGCCCCTTCCAAAGACAGGATAGAAGTTTCTTATAAACTAGTAAATATTTTGTTTGTAGAACTTATAGAAGAGAAGGCAATTTAGTTTTGAGTGTGAGGAAAAATGTTAAAAAATGTACATTGTGGAGTGCATTTCTCAGCATTCAGTTCTTCATCATGGAATGCATGTTACCCGTTCATATCTTCTACATCAGGCATGTCTAAACTGCGGCCCTCCAGCTGTTGAGAAACTACACATCCCAGCATGCCCTAACACAGCTTTAGCATTCTCTGACAGCAAAACTGTGTCAGGGCATGCTGGGATATGTAGTTCCACAACAGCTGGAGGGCCGCAGTTTGGACATGCCTGTTCTACATATTTGGATAAACTGTGCATACGTAGACTTTTTAATGTTTTGGAAACATTTTTAGGTTTATGAACAGTATTTAAAATAATATACATATGTGGACTACAGAAATATTTTAATAAAGGCGTAAATGTGGGAGGAAACAGAGTCAACTGCCGCTAGACTCCTGCTCTGTAGGGGGCACCTCTCCTCCCGTTCCGTGTGTTCAGTGACACCAATCAATTGAGTTAATTGATAGCCACCGCTATGTCTTCCTCCCTGCACCTTACAATTCACACCCTCTTTATTATAGATACACATTTAACAAGTGTCATACGCAGGATTAGAACCCATGACCTGTTACACTGGAAGCAGACACCTTACTAATGAAGCTATTTGCTCCTGTATAGGAAACATGAGAATTCATATAGTTGGAATTCTCATACTTCCTATACAGGAGCAAATAGCTTTATCAGTAAGGTGTCTGCCTTCAGTGTAACAGGTCATGGGTTTTAATCCTGGGTATGACTGCTAAGAAATGTGTAATTTGAAATAAAAGACAATGAAATGTAGATATAATAAGATTTTACTCACCGGTAAATCTATTTCTCGTAGTCCGTAGTGGATGCTGGGACTCCGTAAGGACCATGGGGAATAGCGGCTCCGCAGGAGACTGGGCACAACTAAGAAAGCTTTAGGATTACCTGGTGTGCACTGGCTCCTCCCACTATGACCCTCCTTCAGACCTCAGTTAGGATACTGTGCCCGGAAGAGCTGACACAATAAGGAAGGATTTTGAATCCCGGGTAAGACTCAAACCAGCCACACCAATCACACCGTATAACTCGTGATATTATACCCAGTTAACAGTATGAAACATAACAGAGCCTCTCAACAGATGGCTCAACAATAACCCTTTAGTTAACAATAACTATATACAAGTATTGCAGACAGTCCGCACTTGGGACGGGCGCCCAGCATCCACTACGGACTACGAGAAATAGATTTACCGGTGAGTAAAATCTTATTATCTCTGACGTCCTAAGTGGATGCTGGGACTCCGTAAGGACCATGGGGATTATACCAAAGCTCCCAAACGGGCGGGAGAGCGCGGATGACTCTGCAGCACCGAATGAGAGAACTCAAGGTCCTCCTCAGCCAGGGTATCCAATTTTGTAGAATTTTGCAAACGTGTTTGCCCCGACCAAGTAGCAGCTCGGCAAAGTTGTAAAGCCGAAACCCCTCGGGCAGCCGCCCAAGAAGAGCCCACTTTCCTCGTGGAATGGGCTTTTACAGATTTAGGCTGCGGCAGGCCAGCCGCAGAATGCGCAAGCTGAATTGTGCTACAAATCCAGCGAGCAATAGTCTGCTTCGAAGCAGGAGCACCCAGCTTGTTGGGTGCATACAGGATAAATAGCGAGTCAGTCTTCCTGACTCCAGCCGTCCTGGAAACATAAATTTTCAAGGCCCTGACTACGTCCAGTAACTTGGAGTCCTCCAAGTCCCTAGTAGCCGCAGGCACAACGATAGGTCGGTTCAAGTGAAAAGCTGATACCACCTTAGGGAGAAACTGGGGACGAGTCCTCAATTCTGCCCTATCCATATGGAAAATCAAATAGGGGCTTTTATATGACATAGCCGCCAATTCTGACACTCGCCTAGCCGAAGCCAAGGCCAAAAGCATTACCACTTTCCACGTGAGATATTTTAAATCCACGGTTTTAAGTGGCTCAAACCAATGTGACTTTGGGAAACCCAACACCACGTTGAGGTCCCACGATGCCACTGGAGGCACAAAAGGAGGCTGAATATGCAGCACTCCCTTAACAAATGTCTGAACTTCAGGCAGTGAAGCCAGTTCTTTTTGGAAGAAAATCGACAGACCCGAAATCTGGACCTTAATGGAACCCAGTTTTAGGCCCATAGTCACCCCTGACTGTAGGAAGTGCAGAAATCGACCCAGCTGAAATTCCTCCGTTGGGGCCTTCCTGGCCTCACATCACGCAACATATTTCCGCCATATGCAGTGATAATGTTGTGCGGTTACATCTTTTCTAGCTTTAATGAGCGTAGGAATGACTTCCTCCGGAATACCCTTTTCCATTAGGATCTGGTGTCCAACCGCCATGCCGTCAAACGCAGCCGCGGTAAGTCTTGGAACAGACAGGGCCCCTGCTGTAGCAGGTCCTGTCTGAGCGGCAGAGGCCATGGGTCCTCTGAGATCAATTCTTGAAGTTCCGGGTACCAAGCTCTTATTGGCTAATCCGGAACCACGAGTATCGTTCTTACTCCTCTCCTTCTTATTATTCTCAGTACCTTGGGTATGAGAGGCAGAGGAGGGAACACATACACCGTCTGGTACACCCACGGTGTTACCAGAGCGTCCACAGCTATCGCCTGAGGGTCCCTTGACCTGGCGCAATATCTTTTTTAGCTTTTTGTTGAGGCGGGACGCCATCATGTCCACCTGTGGCCTTTCCCAATGGTGTACAATCATTTGGAAGACTTCTGGATGAAGTCCCCACTCTCCCGGGTGGAGGTCGTGTCTGCTGAGAAAATCTGCTTCCCAGTTGTCCACTCCGGGAATGAACACTGCTGACAGTGCTAACACATGATTTTCCGCCCATCGGAGAATCCTTGTGGCTTCTGCCATCGCCATCCTGCTTCTTGTGCCGCCCTGTTGGTTTACATGGGTGACCGCCGTGATGTTGTCTGACTGAATCAGTACCGGCTGGTTTTGAAGCAGGGGTCTTGCTTGACTTAGGGCATTGTAAATGGCCCTCAGTTCCAGAATGTTTATGTGTAGGGAAATCTCCTGATTTGACCATAGTCCCTGGAAGTTTTTTCCCTGTGTGACTGCCCCCCAGCCTCGAAGGCTGGCATCCGTGGTCACCAGAACCCAGTCCTGTATGCCGAATCTGCGGCCCTCTCGAAGATGAGCACCCTGCAGTCACCACGGCAGAGATAACCCTGTCTCCAAGGACCAGGGTATCAGCCGACGCATCTGAAGATGCGATCCGGTTCACTTGTCCAACAGGTCCCACTGAAAAGCTCTTGCATGAAACCTGCCGAATGGCATTGCTTCGTAGGAAGCTACCATTTTTCCCAGGATTCGCGTGCAGTGATGCACCGACACCTGTTCTGGTTTCAGGAGGCCTCTGACTAGAGATGACAGCTCCTCGGTTTTCTCCTCCGGGAGAAAAACTTTTTTCTGGTCTGTGTCCAGAACCATCCCCAGGAACAGTAGACGTGTCGTAGGAACCAGCTGTGCTGTTGTAGCACTTCCCGAGATAGTGCTACCCCGACCAATAACTGCTCCTTGGACCTCGCCTTTATCAGGAGATTGTCCAAGTACGGGATAATTAAAAACTCCCTTTTTTTCGAAGAGTATCATCATTTCGGCCATTACCTTGGTAAATTCTCTCGGTGCCGTGGACAGACCGAACGGCAACGCCTGGAATTGGTAATGACAAACCTGTACCACAAAACTGAGGTACTCCTGGTGAGGATGGTAAATGGGGACATGCAGGTAAGCATCCTTGATGTCCAGAGATACCATGTAATCTCCCTCGTCCAGGCTCACAATAACCGCCCTGAGCGATTTCATTTTTAACTTGAACCTTCGTATATAAGTGTTCAAGGATTTCAATTTTAGAATGGGTTTCACCGAACCGTCTGGTTTCGGTACCACAACATTGTGGAATAGTAACCCCGGCCTTGTTGAAGGAGGGGTACCTTGATTTTCACCTGCAGGAAGTACAGCCTGCTGATTTGAGGTAACGGCGAGAGGGAGTCGCCTCGAACTCCAGCTTGTATCCCTGTGATACTACATGCAGAACCCAGGGATCACCTGTGAGCGAGCCCACTGGACGCTGAAGTTCTCGAGACGCGCCCCCACCGCACCTGGCTACACCTGTGGAGCCCCCGCGTCATGCGGTGGACTCAGAGGAAGCGGGGGAAGAATTTTGATCCTGGGAACTGGCTGACTGGTGCAGCTTATTCCCTCTTCCCTTGTCTCTGTGCAGAAAGGAAGCGCCTTTGACCCGCTTGCTTTTCTGAAGCCGAAAGGACTGTACCTGATAATACAGTGCTTTCTTAGGCTGTGAGGAAACCTGAGGTAAAAAAATTTCTTCACAGCTGTTGCTGTGGATACGAGGTCCCAGAGACCATCCCCAAACAAATCCTCACCCTTATAAGGCAGAATCTCTATGTGCCTTTTAAAGTCAGCATCACCTGTCCAGTGCCGGGTCTCTAATACCCTCCTGGCAGAATGGACATTGCATTAATTCTGGATGCCAGCCGGCAAAATATCCCTCTGTGCATCCCTCATATATAAGACGACGTCTTTAATATGCTCTTATGTTAGCAAAATAGTATCCCTGTCTGACAGGGTCACGGACCACGCTGCAGCAGCACTATCCATGCTGAGGCAATTGCAGGTCTCAGTCTAGTACCTGAGTGTGTAAATACAGACTTCAGGATAGCCTCCTGCTTTTTATCAACAGGTACCTTCAAAGTGGCCGTATCCTAAGACGGCAGTGCCACCTTTTTTGACAAACGTGTGAGCGCCTTATCCACCCTAGGGGATATCTCCCAGCGTAACCTATCCTCTGGCGGGAAAGGGTACGCCATCAGTAACTTTGTAGAAATTACCAGTTTCTTATCGGGGGAACCCACACTTTTTCACACACTTCATTCACTCATCTGATGGGGGAACAAAACACTGGCTGCTTTTTCTCCCCAAACATAATACCCTTTTTTAGTGGTAATTGGGTTAATGTCAGAAATGTGTAACACATTTTTTATTGCCGGGATCATGCAACGGATGTTCCTAGTGGATTGTGTATATGTCTCAACCTTGTCGACACTGGAGTCAGACTCCGTGTCGACATCTGTGTCTGCCATCTGAGGGAGCGGGCTGAGAAGCCGGCTGTCCCACAGCTGTTACGTCATCCAGCCTTTTATGTAAGGAGTTGACACTGTCGGTTAATACCTTCCACCTATCCATCCACTCTGGTGTCGGCCCCCAGGGGGCGACATCACATTTATCGGCATCTGCTCCGCCTCCACATAACCCTCCTCATCAAACATGTCGACACAGCCGTACCGACACACCGCACACACACAGGGAATGCTCTGACTGAGGACAGGACCCCATAAAGCCCTTTGGGGAGACAGAGAGAGAGTATGCCAGCACACACCAGAGCGCTATATAATGTAGGGATTAACAATATAACTGAGTGAATTTCCCCCAATAGCTGCTTGTATACACAATATTGCGCCTAAATTTAGTGCCCCCCTCTCTTTTTAACCCTTTGAGCCTGAAAACTACAGGGGAGAGCCTGGGGAGCTGTCTTCCAGCTGCACTGTGAAGAGAAAATGGCGCCAGTGTGCTGAGGGAGATAGCCCCGCCCCTTTTTCGGCTGACTTTTCTCTCGCTTTTTTATGGATTCTGGCAGGGGTATTTATCACATATATAGCCTCTGGGACTATATATTGTGATTATTTTGCCAGGCAAGGTGTTTATATTGCTGCTCAGGGCGCCCCCCCCCAGCGCCCTGCACCCATCAGTGACCGGAGTGTGAGGTGTGCATGAGGAGCAATGGCGCACAGCTGCAGTGCTGTGCGCTACCTTGTTGAAGACAGGAGTCTTCTGCCGCCGATTTTCCGGATCACTTCTTGCTTCTGGCTCTGTAAGGGGGCCGGCGGCGCGGCTCCGGGACCGAACATCAATGGCCGGTTCCATGCGGTCGATCCCTCTGGAGCTAATGGTGTCCAGTAGCCTAAGAAGCCCAAGCTACCACCAGTTAGGTAGGTTCGCTTCTTCTCCCCTTAGTCCCTCGCTGCAGTGAGTCTGTTGCCAGCAGATCTCACTGTAAAACAAAAAACCTAATATACTTTCTCTCTAGGAGCTCAGGAGAGCCCCTAGTGTGCATCCAGCTTTGCCGGGCACAAGATTCTAACTGAGGTCTGGAGGAGGGTCATAGTGGGAGGAGCCAGTGCACACCAGGTAGTCCTAAAGCTTTCTTAGTTGTGCCCAGTCTCCTGCGGAGCCGCTATTCCCCATGGTCCTTACGGAGTCCCAGCATCCACTTAGGACGTCAGAGAAATATACCTTATTTTCAGAACACTCCATGTAATATATATATACTGTATATATCTTGCCGTCGGGCAACTGGGACGAACTTACGCCACTGTAGAGGCATCAGTGATTCTTATGCTTACTGAAATGTTGCTTCCATTCTGTGTGTGCAGTAATCCAAAGCCAAAAGACCAACGTTGCTGTGGGCAACAATTTACAGCTGTTTTTTTTTCAAAGTGAAGTGTTTGCTTGTTGAGTGCTCACTGCAGAGAAAACAACATATGAATGACTGACAAAAAAACTATGTCACTTGCATCATTGATCCCTTTAACAATCACTACTGGCAGTGGCGGTTCTTGCCACGGGCAAGCGGTACTTTTGCCCGGGGCGCCGCCTTCCGGTGGGCGCCGGCGCCATCCGGAGGGCGCCGCACCAGGGCAAGATCCGCCACTGTGCCCCCCGCAGTGCCCTGCTGTGCCCCCCCGCTTTGAAGGGAACCAGACACGTAGCGTCTAGTTTCTCTTCATTGAGAGGACCTTAGTTGTGCGGTATGCGATGACGTCATCGCGCACTGCACAGCAAAGGTCCTCTCCATGTAGGGAAACTAGACGCTACGGTCTAGTTTCCCTTCGTGTAGAGGACCTTTGCTGTGCGATGCGCGATGACGTCATCGCGCACCGCACAGCATAGTGGCACAGACACTAGGTGTCATAATTGACCTCTAGTGTCTATGCTGTTCTATGGGAGAGACGTAATAACGTCTCTCCCATAGATCGAAGAGAGGAGAGGAGAAGAGTGGCGCCGCCAGCGGAGGGGTCTGCAGCTGTCTGGATCAGGAACGGGGATGGTAAGTATACTTTTTTTTTTTTTTCATTCAGCGTCGTGACCACGCCCCCAATTGAAACCACGCCCCCATATTTTGCCCGGGGCGCCACAAGTCTTAGAACCGGCCCTGACTACTGGTCATTCCCATGTGAAAGGCTACTAAGGTTATATCCAGTATAGGCATTTGTTATTGGTTTTTCAGCTTATTTTAAACATTATGTCATTTCAGAAAGGGGTGTTAGAAAGTTTGGGGATTATCTTAATTTCTGCATAAATATCACATAAACAGATATCATCATTTATTCATCTATTGATCAAAATGATCCAATATTAAATGTAATTGTCACACAAAGTGTGTGAAACTCTAAAGCCGGGAACATGCTAGATGACTTGCAAATGATACCGATATGATAGGAGTTCCAGGGAAATCATGTCGCTTAGGATTTCCCTGGAACTCCCGGACAAACGATATTGGCCTAATTCAGCATAGATGGCTAATTAGAGAAATCACAAATGGAGCGATTATCGAATGACTGCGCATGTGTAGCATTTTTATTGCAGTATTGGGGTAATAGTGACAGAAATGCGTACAGATCGTAAACTCAATGCAGTCGCTGTTTGACTGACAGGAAGCTGTCGTTTCTGGGCGGAAACCTGCCGTTTTCTGGGTGTGTTAGAAAAAATGCAGGTGTGCCCAGGCGTTTTTGGGGAAGGGTCTCTGACGTCAGCGCAGACCACTTTCAGCCCGTCTCAGTCGCAGATTAGTGGAAGCCTCAGACCTAATCACATTTGCTTAGATGGCAAAGACTGGCAATGTTCCAGGAATTGTGTATGCATCTGTGAGTGTATAGCGATCTCCGATGCATTTGCAAATTTGCACGGGGCGATTTATATATTTGTCTGAGCGGCGCCTTTTTACATGCCGAGAAATAAAGCAAAATCCAAGGCAGAGAAAACAAACAAGGACACCAAGATGGCCACCGCTGAGACACATGTGCGGGTCCCCGGGGTTCAGACAGCTGAGGTGAGCTCTCCAAACAGCCCCTTATCCCCCACATTATCTGTTTCCACCCCTCTCTTGCTGTCCTCAACAGACTGTGTGTCCAGCTCTGCTCCTGGCAGCCACTTAATGCCATACACTGCTGCTGAAGCTCCTATCACTTATGCAGCTATGTTACAAGCTATTAGAGCAGTGATTTTCAACCTTATTTTACTTGCGGCCCACGGAACAATGGGCCAGATGTATGAAAGTGCGCTGTGGTTTCCGCTGACCACAGCGCACCTTAAGCCTGCAATTAGCACATCCTCCTAATGTATGAACGGCGTGTTAACGCCGTATAGCTTGGTCGCCGCGCGCCCCCGCCACTTACCGCTACCCCGCTGTAGTGAACGGGAGACGAAGAGCAGAGGCAATGTATGATTGCCTCTGCTGCCCCTTTTCGTCTCCTGAAGCCGACTGTCCGGAACGCCTCCCCCAGGCAGGCGATGTGGTCAGAATGTGCAGTGGCTTTGTTTTTTTTGTTTTTTTTTTAAATAAACTTTATTTAACGTGGACATTCTTCTGCTGGTCCACACAGCTCTACTGCGCATGCGTCGGGGGCCTCCGGCGGTGAACACAGGAAGAAGGGAGAAGGGCGCATGCGCACAGATTGCGGCGCCGAGCCGATGTGGAAGGTGCGCTACCGCAGGACAGGTAGGATAACGCACTCACACATCGGCGGGGGCCATCTTCATACATTGTGGCGGCGGCAGCGGGCGTATCACCACGATAATGTGGTGATATGCACCTGGACACATAACGTCCGTTAGGACGTTTTTAATACATTACCCCCAATATTTTAAAATTGTCAAGGCACACCATCAGTTCCCCACAGAAAACAAAAAACAAAAAACACACATTGGCCCACACAGTAAAAAAAAAAAAAATCCATACATACATTGTTTTTTTCTGTGTACACCAATCACATTGCTCCCCACATAAATCAATCACAATGCTCCCCACATAAATCCTATTGCTCCCCAAATGAATTATTCACATTGTTCCCCCCATAAATCCTTATTCTCCCCACATAAATCCTATTGCTCCCCACAGGAGAAATAAAACAACAGATATTAGCCCCTACCGATCAGCTGTCCTCCTCCCTGTCCCTCAGTGGCAGGGGTTTTTCATAGTGGAGTGCTGCAAATACAGAGCAGGTGACGGTCGGGCAGGTGTGGATGTGGGTGGGCAAGGAAAGCTGTGGATGCAGGCGGGAACTGGAAGATGTGTATGAAGGCGGGTGGGCTGGCTGGGTGGTGAGACACGGCGGCCGTGACCTATCATATCACACCGCCGTGTCTTCTAGGCATAGGTCACGGCAGGAGCACGACTGATCCTCTAAAAAGAGCCCGGGCCAACAGTTCACTCTGAAGGTGCAGAAAGCGGCTCTGGCTCCGCGGCACATCTTGCAGCTGGTTGCGGCACACTAGTGTGCCACGGCACACTGGTTGAAAAAGCCTGTATTAGAGACACCATGCAGCCACTTCTGCAGGAACAGGCTGCACAGTTTGCACAGGCAGTGCAGCAGGTGAAGCTTCAGGTTAAAAAATTGGAGACTAACATGGCTGTCCTGGATAATAGAGTCGGTGCACGCTTTCAGGATATTCAATCCTTGCATTCTCTCACTTCCAGATTACAAAAGGACAATTACCATAAATGGCATAAATTGGATGATCTGGAAAATCGGTCCTTAAGAAACAATTTAAGAATACTTGGTGTACCAGAATCTATTAAAGGGCCAGCGCTCTATAATTGTTCGAAAACTACCCTTCCTAATCTGCTGGAGATTACTCCTATCTGTACGGATTTAGTGATTGAGAGGGCACATAGAATTGGCCCGATCAGAGAAGGGAACTCCCAGCACCCTCGGGTGGTTATTTTCCGGTGTTTGAATTATGCACATAAAGACGCCATTTGGTCGGCTTCCCGCCATTTGCAGAACATTGTGTGGGAAGAACATAAATCTAAATTTTCCAAGAGTATTCAGCAGAGGTCACTAAAACCAGGAAGGCTTTTTCACAAGTGTGTACTCAGCTTGACAAGGAGGGCAGAAAATGTGCACTTTTATTTCAAGCTAGGTTACATATTTTTGATGGTGCATTTTCAATGGAGTTCACCATTGCCGCGGACGCAGAACCATATATATGTGGCAGGCAAAGCCCTAACAAGAATGGTTCGCATATAGAAAGGGAGAATGCCGATAATTAATCATCTTTAACTGGTCATCTATGAGGAAGGGCAGTCTGCCCTATAGGACGTCTTCTGATATATATTTGCTGTGTCCCAGATGAGTGAGCTTGCACTAACTGCAAATTTAAGCAAGACACGTAATGTATTGCGAGATGCCACTTGGTTTTTGTGTTTTGTTTTTTTCCTTTACAGGTCCCCTACCCGGACTTTGTTGTGGATTACTTGCCATATTTATGTCTGATCGGGTTGCAAGGACTGTGAATGGTATCTTCAAATGATATGTTTACATATATTGCTCTGTGGTCTGGTTAATATGAAATTCACTTTGCTGGCCTAACTTCTATATATAATTTTTTCTCTAACGTCCTAGTGGATGCTGGGGACTCCGTAAGGACCATGGAGAATAGACGGGCTCCGCAGGAGACATGGGCACTTTAAGAAAGAATTTAGATTCTGGTGTGCTCTGGCTCCTCCCTCTATGTCCCTCCTCCAGACCTCAGTTTGAATCTGTGCCCGGAAGAGCTGGGTGCTGTTCAGTGAGCTCTCCTGAGCTTGCTGTAAGAAAGTATTTTGTTAGGTTTTTTATTTTCAGGGATCTCTGCTGGCAACAGACTCCCTGCATCGTGGGACAGAGGGGAGAGAAGCAGCCCTACTCTCTGAAGCTAGGTCCTGCTTCTTAGGCTACTGAACACCATTAGCTCCAGAGGGATCGTACACAGGATCTCACCCTCGTCGTCCGATCCCAGAGCCGCGCCGCCGTCCCCCTCGCAGAGCCGGAAGACAGAAGCCGGGTGAGTATGAGAAGCAAGAAGACTTCGAAATCGGCGGCAGAAGACTCCGTTCTTCACATGAGGTAACGCACAGCACTGTAGCTGTGCGCCATTGCTCCAAACACACCTCACATACTCCGGTCACTGTAAGGGTGCAGGGCGCAGGGGGGGGGGGCGCCCTGGGCAGCATATGGACCTCTGTTGGCAAAAGTACTCATATATTCAGTTGGGCACTGTATATATGTATGAGCCCCCGCCAAAAAGATATGTATTTTAGCGGGACAGAAGCCCGCCGTCGAGGGGGCGGGGCTTCTACCTCAGCACTCACCAGCGCCATTTTTTCTCCACAGCTCCGCTGAGAAGAAGCTCCCCAGGCTCTCCCCTGCAGATCACGGTAGAAAAGGGTAAAAGGAGAGGGGGGGCACATAATTAGGCGCAAAAAACACAATATACAGCAGCTACTGGGTTAACATTAAGTTACTGTGTTATTCCTGGGTAATATAGCGCTGGGGTGTGTGCTGGCATACTCTCTCTCTGTCTCACCAAAGGGCCTTGTGGGGGAACTGTCTTCAAAAAGGGCATTCCCTGTGTGTGTGGTGTGTCGGTACGCTTGTGTCGACATGTCTGATGAGGAAGGCTATGTGGAAGCAGAGCAGGAGCAAATGAATGTGGTGTCTCTGCCGACGGCACCGACACCTGATTGGATGGATATGTGGAAGGTTTTAAATGATAATGTTAATTCCTTGCATAAAAGGTTAGACAAAGCTGAAACCTCAGGACAGTCAGGGTCCCAACCCATGCCTGATCCTATGTCGCAGAGGCCGACAGGGTCTCAGAAGCGCCCACTATCCCAAATTATTGACACGGATATCGACATGGATTCTGACTCCAGTGTAGATTACGATGATGCAAAGTTACAGCCAAAATTGGCTAAATCCATCCGTTATATGATTATAGCTATTAAGGATGTGTTGCACATCACAGAGGAAACCCCAGTCCCTGACAGGAGGGTTCATATGTATGGGGAAAAGAAGCCGCAGGTAACTTTTCCCCCCTCACACGAGCTCAATGAGTTATTTGAAAAGGCTTGGGAATCTCCAGATAAAAAACTGCAGATTTCCAAAAAGATTCTTATGGCGTATCCTTTCCCGCCAATGGACAGGTTACGCTGGGAATCCTCCCCTAGGGTGGACAAAGCTTTGACATGCTTATCCAAGAAGGTAGCCCTGCCGTCACAGGATACGGCTACCCTCAAAGATGCTGCGGATCGCAAACAGGAGGTTACCCTGAAGTCCATTTATACACATTCAGGTACCTTACTGAGGCCGGAAATCGCGTCGGCTTGGGTGTGTAGTGCTGTAGCAGCATGGACGGATACCTTATCTGAGGAACTTGATACCTTAGACAAGGATACTATATTAATGACCCTGGGGCATATTAAAGACGCTGTCCTTTATATGAGAGATGCTTAGAGAGACATTAGCATACTAGGTTCTAGAATAAATGCTATGTCGATTTCTGCCAGAAGGGTCCTGTGGACTCGGCAATGGACAGGTGATGCCGACTCAAAAAGGCACATGGAGGTTTTACCTTACAAGGGTGAGGAATTGTTTGGGGAGGGTCTCTCGGACCTGGTCTCCACAGCTACGGCTGGGAAGTCAAATTTTTTGCCATAGGTTTCCTCACAACCTAAGAAAGCACCGTATTACCAAATGCAGTCCTTTCGATCACAGAAAAACAAGAAAGTCCGAGGTGCGTCCTTTCTTGCCAGAGGCAGGGACAGGGGAAAGAAGCTGCACAACACAGCTAGTTCCCAGGAACAGAAGTCCTCCCCGGCTTCCACTAAATCCACCGCATGACGCTGGGACTCCACAGGCGGAGCTAGGCCCGGTGGGGGCGCATCTCCGAAATTTCAGCCACAAGTGGGTTCACTCACAGTTGGATCCCTGGGCAATAGATATTGTGTCTCAGGGATACAAGCTGGAATTCGAAGAGATGCCCCCTCACCGATACCTCAAGTCGGCCCTGCCAGCTTCCCCCTTAGAGAGGGAAATAGTGTTAACTGCAATTCACAAATTGTATCTTCAACAGGTGGTGGTCAAGGTTCCCCTCCTTCAACAAGGAAAGGGTTATTATTCGACCATGTTTGTGGTACCGAAACCGGACGGTTCGGTCAGACCCATATTGAATTTAAAATCCCTGAAAATGTACCTAAAAAGGTTCTGGTTCAAGATGGAATCGCTGAGAGCGGTCATTGCAAGCCTGGAAGGGGGAGATTTTATGGTGTCTCTGGGCATAAAGGATGCATACCTTCATGTCCCCATTTATCCACCTCATCAGGCGTACCTTAGATTTGTGGTACAGGATTGTCATTACCAATTTCAGACGTTGCCGTTTGGTCTCTCCACGGCTCCGAGAATATTTACCAAGGTAATGGCGGAAATGATGGTACTCCTGCGGAAGCAAGGGGTCTCAATTATCCCATACTTGGACGATCTCCTCATAAAAGCGAGGTCAAGAGAGCAGTTGCTGATCAGCGTAGCACGTTCTCTGGAAGTGTTACGGCAACACGGCTGGATTCTGAATATTCCAAAGTCGCAGTTGGTTCCTATGACTCGTCTGCCTTTCCTGGGCATGATTCTGGACACAGGCCAGAAATGGGTTTATCTCCCGATAGAGAAGGTTCAGGAACTCATGACACTGGTCAGGGACCTATTAAAACCAAAACAGGTGTCAGTGCATCACTGCACTCGAGTCCTGGGAAAGATGGTGGCATCATATGAGGCCATTCCCTTCGGCAGGTTCCATGCGAGGACCTTTCAATGGAACTTACTGGACAAATGGTCCGGATCACATCTTCAGATGCATCGGTTAATTACCCTATCCCCCAGGGCCAGGGTGTCTCTCCTGTGGTGGCTGCAGAGTGCTCACCTTCTCGAGGGCTGCAGATTCGGCATTCAGGACTGGGTCCTGGTGACCACGGATGCAAGCCTCCGAGGGTGGGGAGCAGTCACACAGGGAAGAAATTTCCAAGGTCTGTGGTCAAGTCAGGAGACTTGCCTTCACATCAACATCCTGGAACTAAGGGCAATTTACAATGCTCTACGTCAAGCAGAGACCCTGCTTCGCGGTCAACCAGTTCTGATTCAGTCAGACAACATCACCGCTGTGGCTCATGTAAACCGACAAGGCGGCACAAGGAGCAGGGTGGCGATGGCGGAAGCCACCAGAATTCTTCGCTGGGCGGAGAATCACGTAAGCGCACTGTCAGCAGTGTTCATCCCGGGGGTAGACAACTAGGAAGCAGACTTCCTCAGCAGGCACGACCTCCACCCGGGGGAGTGGGGACTTCATCAAGAAGTCTTCGCACAGGTTGCAAGTCGGTGGGAACTGCCACAGGTGGACATGATGGCATCCCGCCTCAACAAGAAACTACAGAGGTATTGCGCCAGGTCAAGAGACCCTCAGGCGATAGCTGTAGACGCCCTGGTGACACCGTGGGTGTTCCAATCGGTCTATGTATTTCCTCCTCTTCCTCTCATACCCAAGGTGTTGAGAATCATAAGAAAAAGAGGACTGAGAACAATACTCATTGTTTCGGATTGGCCAAGAAGGACTTGGTATCCAGATCTGCAAGAAATGCTCACAGAGGACCCGTGGCCTCTTCCTCTAAGACAGGACTTGGTGCAACAAGGGCCCTGTCTGTTCCAAGACTTACCGCGGCTGCGTTTGACGGCATGGTGGTTGAACGCCGGATCCTAGCGGAAAAAGGCATTCCAGATGAGGTCATTCCTACGCTGATAAAGGCTAGGAAGGACGTGACAGCTCAACATTATCACCGTATATGGCGAAAATATGTTGCTTGGTGTGAGGCCAGGAATGCCCCTACGGAGGAATTCCAGCTGGGCCGTTTCCTTCACTTCCTACAGTCAGGAGTGACTTTGGGCCTAAAATTGGGTTCCATTAAGGTCCAGATTTCGGCCCTATCCATTTTCTTTCAAAAAGAGCTGGCTTCTCTACCTGAAGTTCAGACGTTTGTGAAGGGAGTGCTGCGTATTCAGCCCCCTTTTGTGCCCCGGTGGCACCTTGGGATCTTAACGTGGTGTTGAGTTTCCTGAAATCCCACTGGTTTGAACCACTCAAAACGGTGGAATTGAAATATCTCACGTGGAAGGTGGTCATGCTACTAGCATTGGCTTCGGCTAGGCGTGTGTCAGAATTAGCGGCTTTGTCACATAAAAGCCCCTATCTGATTTTCCATGCGGATAGAGCAGAATTGCGGACCCGTCCACAATTTCTGCCAAAAGTGGTTTCATCCTTTCATATAAACCAACCTATTGTGGTGCCTGTGGCTACTACTGACTTGGAGGATTCCGATTTACTTGATGTGGTCAGGGCTTTGAAGGTTTATGTAGCCAGAACGGCTGAGGTCCGGAAAACAGAATCTTTGTTTATCCTGTATGCTCGCTGGATCTGTAACACGATTCAGCAGGCTCATTCTGCGGCTGGATTGCCGCTGCCAACATCAGTTAAGGCCCATTCCACTAGGAAGGTGGGCTCTTCTTGGGCGGCTGCCCGAGGAGTCTCGGCATTACAGCTGTGCCGAGCGGCTACTTGGTCAGGTTTAAACACTTTTGCAAAGTTCTGCAAGTTTGATACCCTGGCTGAGGAGGACCTTGTGTTTGCTCATTCGGTGCTGCAGAGTCATCCGCACTCTCCCGCCCGTTTGGGAGCTTTGGTATAATCCCCATGGTCCTTACGGAGTCCCCAGCATCCACTAGGACGTTAGAGAAAATAAGATTTTACTTACCGGTAAATCTTTTTCTCGTAGTCCGTAGTGGATGCTGGGCGCCCGTCCCAAGTGCGGACTTCTTCTGCAATACTTGTATATAGTTATTGCTGCAATAAGGGCTATGTTATTGTTGCATCAGGGTTGAACTGATGCTCTGTTGTTGTTCATACTGTTGACTGGGTAAGTTTATCACAAGTTATACGGTGTGATTGGTGTGGCTGGTATGAGTCTTGCCCTGGATTTCCAAAATCCTTTCCTTGTACTGTCAGCTCTTCCGGGCACAGTTTCTCTAACTGAGGTCTGGAGGAGGGACATAGAGGGAGGAGCCAGAGCACACCAGAATCTAAATTCTTTCTTAAAGTGCCCATGTCTCCTGCGGAGCCCGTCTATTCTCCATGGTCCTTACGGAGTCCCCAGCATCCATTACGGACTACGAGAAATAGATTTACCGGTAAGCAAAATCTTATTTTTTTTCTTTATAATATTCAGTTATGAAGCTTGGTGTTTTCAAGAGCTTCTGTTAGAAGTTTATATATTATTAGGGGTTTTTGAGATTTGTTATATAACGAGAGTTACGTCTTAGGAGTTTGGCGTTATTGGGGTTTATATTTTTTATTACTCTTTAATATTGGAAGGGCTGCGGAGGCTAGGAATCTCCATGGTTTGATGTTATGCTAAAGTCTGATTTTTGGGTTAATCTACTGGAAGTCAATTTTATAATGAAGAAGGAGCTTTGTAGCTCTGGGTGGATGTACTGTATGTTTTTGTGCCTAGTGTTTTGATTTGCGTAAAGTGTATCATTCTTTTCCCTTTTGTGTCTCGTCTTGTGCTCCCTTTTTGTGTTTTACGATATTGTATTTTAATTATGTGCTTCCTGGGCTGATATGCGCTGCATGCTGTGGTATTTGCATTGGACCCCTTCCTTTAGACTATGGTTAATATAGCTGTGGGCACCTGGAATGTGGGGGGCATCAAAGCTCCAGCAAAACGAAAGGTTTTATTATACCTACAAAAGAAGAGGATTGATGTCGCCTACATACAGGAATCTCATCAGATGCCTGTAGAGGTGGTTAAGCTTAACATGTTAGGATGGGCGGTGGGCGCCTCCTCATCATACTCTTCAAAAGCATGAGGAGTGGTCATCTTGGTCCATAAGACTATTCCGTTGGAGATTCACTCAGTATTAAATGATCCTCAGGGCCGTTACGTTCTATTGGATGTGACCATGGGGGCGTCATGGTTTATACTCTGTAATATCTATTAGAGATGAGCGCCGGAAATTTTTCGGGTTTTGTGTTTTGGTTTTGGGTTCGGTTCCGCGGCCGTGTTTTGGGTTCGACCGCGTTTTGGCAAAACCTCACCGAATTTTTTTTGTCGGATTCGGGTGTGTTTTGGATTCGGGTGTTTTTTTCAAAAAACCCTAAAAAACAGCTTAAATCATAGAATTTGGGGGTAATTTTGATCCCAAAGTATTATTAACCTCAAAAAACATAATTTACACTCATTTTCAGCCTATTCTGAACACATCACACCTCACAATATTATTTTTAGTCCTAAAATTTGCACCGAGGTCGCTGTGTGAGTAAGATAAGCGACCCTAGTGGCCGACACAAACACCGGGCCCATCTAGGAGTGGCACTGCAGTGTCACGCAGGATGTCCCTTCCAAAAAACCCTCCCCAAACAGCACATGACGCAAAGAAAAAAAGAGGCGCAATGAGGTAGCTGTGTGAGTAAGATTAGCGACCCTAGTGGCCGACACAAACACCGGGCCCATCTAGGAGTGGCACTGCAGTGTCACGCAGGATGTCCCTTCCAAAAAACCCTCCCCAAACAGCACATGACGCAAAGAAAAAAAGAGGCGCAATGAGGTAGCTGACTGTGTGAGAAAGATAAGCGACCCTAGTGGCCGACACAAACACCGGGCCCATCTAGGAGTGGCACTGCAGTGTCACGCAGGATGTCCCTTCCAAAAAACCCTCCCCAAACAGCACATGACGCAAAGAAAAAAAGAGGCGCAATGAGGTAGCTGACTGTGTGAGAAAGATAAGCGACCCTAGTGGCCGACACAAACACCGGGCCCATCTAGGAGTGGCACTGCAGTGTCACGCAGGATGTCCCTTCCAAAAAACCCTCCCCAAACAGCACATGACGCAAAGAAAAAAAGAGGCGCAATGAGGTAGCTGTGTGAGTAAGATTAGCGACCCTAGTGGCCGACACAAACACCGGGCCCATCTAGGAGTGGCACTGCAGTGTCACGCAGGATGTCCCTTCCAAAAAACCCTCCCCAAACAGCACGTGACGCAAAGAAAAAAAGAGGCGCAATGAGGTAGCTGACTGTGTGAGAAAGATAAGCGACCCTAGTGGCCGTCACAAACACCGGGCCCATCTAGGAGTGGCACTGCAGTGTCACGCAGGATGTCCCTTCCAAAAAACCCTCCCCAAACAGCACATGACGCAAAGAAAAAAAGAGGCGCAATGAGGTAGCTGTGTGAGAAAGATAAGCGACCCTAGTGGCCGACACAAACACCGGGCCCATCTAGGAGTGGCACTGCAGTGTCACGCAGGATGTCCCTTCCAAAAAACCCTCCCCAAACAGCACATGACGCAAAGAAAAAGAAAAGAAAAAAGAGGTGCAAGATGGAATTGTCCTTGGGCCCTTCCCACCCACCCTTATGTTGTATAAACAAAACAGGACATGCACACTTTAACCAACCCATCATTTCAGTGACAGGGTCTGCCACACGACTGTGACTGAAATGACGGGTTGGTTTGGACCCCCACCAAAAAAGAAGCAATTAATCTCTCCTTGCACAAACTGGCTCTACAGAGGCAAGATGTCCACCTCATCATCATCCTCCGATATATCACCGTGTACATCCCCCTCCTCACAGATTATCAATTCGTCCCCACTGGAATCCACCATGTCAGCTCCCTGTGTACTTTGTGGAGGCAATTGCTGCTGGTCAATGTCTCCGCGGAGGAATTGATTATAATTCATTTTAATGAACATCATCTTCTCCACATTTTCTGGATGTAACCTCGTACGCCGATTGCTGACAAGGTGAGCGGCGGCACTAAACACTCTTTCGGAGTACACACTTGTGGGAGGGCAACTTAGGTAGAATAAAGCCAGTTTGTGCAAGGGCCTCCAAATTGCCTCTTTTTCCTGCCAGTATAAGTACGGACTGTGTGACGTGCCTACTTGGATGCGGTCACTCATATAATCCTCCACCATTCTATCAATGGTGATAGAATCATATGCAGTGACAGTAGACGACATGTCCGTAATGGTTGTCAGGTCCTTCAGTCCGGACCAGATGTCAGCATCAGCAGTCGCTCCAGACTGCCCTGCATCACCGCCAGCGGGTGGGCTCGGAATTCTGAGCCTTTTCCTCGCAGCCCCAGTTGCGGGAGAATGTGAAGGAGGAGATGTTGACAGGTCGCGTTCCGCTTGACTTGACAATTTTCTCACCAGCAGGTCTTTGAAACCCAGCAGACTTGTGTGCGCCGGAAAGAGAGATCCAAGGTAGGTTTTAAATCTAGGATCGAGCACGGTGGCCAAAATGTAGTGCTCTGATTTCAACAGATTGACCACCCGTGAATCCTTGTTAAGCGAATTAAGGGCTCCATCCACAAGTCCCACATGCCTAGCGGAATCGCTCTGTCTTAGCTCCTCCTTCAATGTCTCCAGCTTCTTCTGCAAAAGCCTGATGAGGGGAATGACCTGACTCAGGCTGGCAGTGTCTGAACTGACTTCACGTGTGGCAAGTTCAAAAGGTTGCAGAACCTTGCACAACGTTGAAATCATTCTCCACTGCGCTTGAGACAGGTGCATTCCACCTCCTATATCGTGGTCAGTTGTATAGGCTTGAATGGCCTTTTGCTGCTCCTCCAACCTCTGAAGCATATAGAGGGTTGAATTCCACCTCGTTACCACCTCCTGCTTCAGATGATGGCAGGGCAGGTTCAGGCGTTTTTGGTGGTGCTCCAGTCTTCTGTACGTGCTGCCTGTACGCCGAAAGTGTCCCGCAATTTTTCTGGCCACCGACAGCATCTCTTGCACGCCCCTGTCGTTTTTTAAAAAATTCTGCACCACCAAATTCAAGGTATGTGCAAAACATGGGACGTGCTGGAATTTGCCCAGATGTAATGCACGCACAATATTGCTGGCGTTGTCCGATGCCACAAATCCACAGGAGAGTCCAATTGGGGTAAGCCATTCCGCGATGATCTTCCTCAGTTGCCGTAAGAGGTTTTCAGCTGTGTGCGTATTCTGGAAACCGGTGATACAAAGCGTAGCCTGCCTAGGAACGAGTTGGCGTTTGCGAGATGCTGCTACTGGTGCCGCCGCTGCTGTTCTTGCGGCGGGAGTCCATACATCTACCCAGTGGGCTGTCACAGTCATATAGTCCTGACCCTGCCCTGCTCCACTTGTCCACATGTCCGTGGTTAAGTGGACATTGGGTACAGCTGCATTTTTTAGGACACTGGTGACTCTTTTTCTGAGGTCTGTGTACATTTTCGGTATCGCAACCCTAGAGAAATGGAACCTAGATGGTATTTGGTACCGGGGACACAGTACCTCCAACAAGTCTTTAGTTGGCTCTGCAGTAATGATGGATACCGGAACCACGTTTCTCACCACCCAGGATGTCAAGGCCTCAGTTATCCGCTTTGCAGTAGGATGACTGCTGTGATATTTAATCTTCCTCGCAAATGACTGTTGGACAGTCAATTGCTTGGTGGAAGTAGTAAAAGTGGTCTTACGACTTCCTCTCTGGGATGACCATCGACTCCCAGCAGCAACAACAGCAGCGCCAGCAGCAGTAGGCGTTACACGCAAGGATGCATCGGAGGAATCCCAGGCAGGAGAGGAATCGTCAGAATTGCCAGTGACATGGCCTGCAGGACTATTGGCATTCCTGGGGAAGGAGGAAATTGACACTGAGGGAGTTGGTGGGGTGGTTTGCGTGAGCTTGGTTACAAGAGGAAGGGATTTACTGGTCAGTGGAGTGCTTCCGCTGTCACCCAAAGTTTTTGAACTTGTCACTGACTTATTATGAATGCGCTGCAGGTGACGTATAAGGGAGGATGTTCCGAGGTGGTTAACGTCCTTACCCCTACTTATTACAGCTTGACAAAGGGAACACACGGCTTGACACCTGTTGTCCGCATTTCTGGTGAAATACCTCCACACCGAAGAGCTGATTTTTTTGGTATTTTCACCTGGCATGTCAACGGCCATATTCGTCCCACGGACAACAGGTGTCTCCCCGGGTGCCTGACTTAAACAAACCACCTCACCATCAGAATCCTCCTTGTCAATTTCCTCCCCAGCGCCAGCAACACCCATATCCTCCTCATCCTGGTGGACTTCAACACTGACATCTTCAATCTCACTATCAGGAACTGGACTGCGGGTGCTCCTTCCAGCACTTGCAGGGGGCGTGCAAATGGTGGAAGGCGCATGCTCTTCACATCCAGTGTTGGGAAGGTCAGGCATCGCAACCGACACAATTGGACTCTCCTTGTGGATTTGGGATTTCGAAGAACGCACAGTTCTTTGCTGTGCTTTTGCCAGCTTGAGTCGTTTCATTTTTCTAGCGAGAGGCTGAGTGCTTCCATCCTCATGTGAAGCTGAACCACTAGCCATGAACATAGGCCAGGGCCTCAGCCGTTCCTTGCCACTCCGTGTGGTAAATGGCATATTGGCAAGTTTACGCTTCTCCTCCGACAATTTTAGTTTAGGTTTTGGAGTCCTTTTTTTTCTGATATTTGGTGTTTTGGATTTGACATGCTCTGTACTATGACATTGGGCATCGGCCTTGGCAGACGACGTTGCTGGCATTTCATCGTCTCGGCCATGACTAGTGGCAGCAGCTTCAGCACGAGGTGGAAGTGGATCTTGATCTTTCCCTAATTTTGGAACCTCAACTTTTTTGTTCTCCATATTTTATAGGCAGAACTAAAAGGCACCTCAGGTAAACAATGGAGATGGATGGATTGGATACTAGTATACAATTATGGACGGACTGCCACGGTTAGGTGGTATAAAAAAACCACGGTTAGGTGGTATATATTATAATAATAATACAATTATGGATGGACGGACTGCCTGCCGACTGCCGACACAGAGGTAGCCACAGCCGTGAACTACCGCACTGTACACTGGTTGATAAAGAGATAGTAGTATACTCGTAACAACTAGTATGACACTATGACGACGGTATAAAGAAAGAAAAAAAAATACCACGGTTAGGTGGTATATATTATAATAATAATACAATTATGGATGGACGGACTGCCTGCCGACTGCCGACACAGAGGTAGCCACAGCCGTGAACTACCGCACTGTACACTGGTTGATAAAGAGATAGTAGTATACTCGTAACAACTAGTATGACACTATGACGACGGTATAAAGAATGAAAAAAAAACCACGGTTAGGTGGTATATATTATAATAATAATACAATTATGGATGGACGGACTGCCTGCCGACTGCCGACACAGAGGTAGCCACAGCCGTGAACTACCGCACTGTACACTGGTTGATAAAGAGATAGTAGTATACTCGTAACAACTAGTATGACACTATGACGACGGTATAAAGAATGAAAAAAAAACCACGGTTAGGTGGTATATATTATAATAATAATACAATTATGGATGGACGGACTGCCTGCCGACTGCCGACACAGAGGTAGCCACAGCCGTGAACTACCGCACTGTACACTGGTTGATAAAGAGATAGTAGTATACTCGTAACAACTAGTATGACACTATGACGACGGTATAAAGAATGAAAAAAAAACCACGGTTAGGTGGTATATATTATAATAATAATACAATTATGGATGGACGGACTGCCTGCCGACTGCCGACACAGAGGTAGCCACAGCCGTGAACTACCGCACTGTACACTGGTTGATAAAGAGATAGTAGTATACTCGTAACAACTAGTATGACACTATGACGACGGTATAAAGAATGAAAAAAAAACCACGGTTAGGTGGTATATATTATAATAATAATACAATTATGGATGGACGGACTGCCTGCCGACTGCCGACACAGAGGTAGCCACAGCCGTGAACTACCGCACTGTACACTGGTTGATAAAGAGATAGTAGTATACTCGTAACAACTAGTATGACACTATGACGACGGTATAAAGAAAGAAAAAAAAATACCACATTTGGTGGTATATATTATAATAATAATACAATTATGGATGGACGGACTGCCTGCCGACTGCCGACACAGAGGTAGCCACAGCCGTGAACTACCGCACTGTACACTGGTTGATAAAGAGATAGTAGTATACTCGTAACAACTAGTATGACACTATGACGACGGTATAAAGAATGAAAAAAAAACCACGGTTAGGTGGTATATATTATAATAATAATACAATTATGGATGGACGGACTGCCTGCCGACTGCCGACACAGAGGTAGCCACAGCCGTGAACTACCGCACTGTACACTGGTTGATAAAGAGATAGTAGTATACTCGTAACAACTAGTATGACACTATGACGACGGTATAAAGAATGAAAAAAAAACCACGGTTAGGTGGTATATATTATAATAATAACACAATTATGGATGGACGGACTGCCTGCCGACTGCCGACACAGAGGTAGCCACAGCCGTGAACTACCGCACTGTACACTGGTTGATAAAGAGATAGTAGTATACTCGTAACAACTAGTATGACACTATGACGGTATAAAGAATGGAAAAAAAACCACGGTTAGGTGGTATATATTATAATAATAATACAATTATGGATGGACGGACTGCCTGCCGACTGCCGACACAGAGGTAGCCACAGCCGTGAACTACCGCACTGTACACTGGTTGATAAAGAGATAGTAGTATACTCGTAACAACTAGTATGACACTATGACGACGGTATAAAGAAAGAAAAAAAAATACCACAGTTAGGTGGTATATATTATAATAATAATACAATTATGGATGGACGGACTGCCTGCCGACTGCCGACACAGAGGTAGCCACAGCCGTGAACTACCGCACTGTACACTGGTTGATAAAGAGATAGTAGTATACTCGTAACAACTAGTATGACACTATGACGACGGTATAAAGAATGAAAAAAAAACCACGGTTAGGTGGTATATATTATAATAATAATACAATTATGGATGGACGGACTGCCTGCCGACTGCCGACACAGAGGTAGCCACAGCCGTGAACTACCGCACTGTACACTGGTTGATAAAGAGATAGTAGTATACTCGTAACAACTAGTATGACACTATGACGACGGTATAAAGAATGAAAAAAAAACCACGGTTAGGTGGTATATATTATAATAATAATACAATTATGGATGGACGGACTGCCTGCCGACTGCCGACACAGAGGTAGCCACAGCCGTGAACTACCGCACTGTACACTGGTTGATAAAGAGATAGTAGTATACTCGTAACAACTAGTATGACACTATGACGGTATAAAGAATGAAAAAAAAACCACGGTTAGGTGGTATATATTATAATAATAATACAATTATGGATGGACGGACTGCCTGCCGACTGCCGACACAGAGGTAGCCACAGCCGTGAACTACCGCACTGTACACTGGTTGATAAAGAGATAGTAGTATACTCGTAACAACTAGTATGACACTATGACGACGGTATAAAGAAAGAAAGAAAAATACCACGGTTAGGTGGTATATATTGTAATACAATTATGGATGGACGGACTGCCTGCCGAGTTCCGACTGCCGACACAGAGGTAGCCACAGCCGTGAACTACCGCACTGTACTGTGTCTGCTGCTAATATAGACTGGTTGATAAAGAGATAGTATACAATACATACAACAATATACTACTATACTGGTGGTCAGGCACTGGTCACCACTAGTCACACTGGCAGTGGCACTCCTGCAGCAAAAGTGTGCACTGTTTAATTTTAAATTAATATAATATTATGTACTCCTGGGGGCTCCTGCTATAACAACCTGCAGTGCTCCCCAGTCTCCCCCACAATTATTATAAGCTTTGCCTTTTATACATTGATGTGCAGCACACTGGGCTGAGCTGAGTGCACACAGACTGAGTCACACTGTGTGACTGGCTGCTGCTGTGTATCGTTTTTTTTCAGGCAGAGAACGGATATAGCAGAGAACGGATATATTATATTAAAATAAATAAAAGTTAACTAACAACAACTGCACTGGTCACTGTGGTAAACTCTGTCTGACTCTGCACAATCTCTCTCTCTCTTCTAATCTAATTTCTAATGGAGAGGACGCCAGCCACGTCCTCTCCCTATCAATCTCAATGCACGTGTGAAAATGGCGGCGACGCGCGGCTCCTTATATAGAATCCGAGTCTCGCGAGAATCCGACAGCGTCATGATGACGTTCGGGCGCGCTCGGGTTAACCGAGCAAGGCGGGAGGATCCGAGTCTGCTCGGACCCGTGAAAAAAACATGAAGTTCGTGCGGGTTCGGTTTCAGAGAAACCGAACCCGCTCATCTCTAATATCTATGCCCCTAATGTCTATTCTAAACAATTATTTTTGCACATAATACGTAAACTGATTGGTCATACACATGTCCCAATTATACTGAGCGGAGATTTTAATATAGTGGTGTCTCCAGCGATGGACAAAAGTTCCCCTTCCCCCTCAATGCCTTCTTCCCCAAGAGTAGGTATTAAATATCTTTGTGCTCAGCTAGAATTAATTGATGTATGGCGGGCTTGTTACCCCCTGGAGAGAGAATATACTTCTCTCTCTGCAGTTCACAATACATTCTCACGGATTGACTATATGTTATTGTCAGAGGCCCTTTTCCCTAAGGTTATTGATTCCAAAACTGAAGACATTTGTTTATCTGACCACGCTTTATGTTGGATGAGAATTGCTACTAATAGTGATAAAGGACCGATACGCTCTTGGCATTTTCCCTCACACTTAGCTAATTCCCTTCATTTTCGTAACATGCTTGGATTATGAACACCATAATTTGACTAGTGATTCAATTGACCCGGCTGTATATTGGCAAGCATCTAAACCCGTACTGCGGGGGCATATGATGTCTTATAGTAAAAAAAGGGAAAATTAATTGAACGCTACATATCTGGAAACACAGGCCCTTACTCAGACATATCAAGACTTTAAGGCGCATCCATCCCCAGGGACTTGGTCTAAATATGTCAAGTTTAAGGGGCTTTTTGACACTGCTTTGTCACAGATGGAAGCTAAATATGCCTTTTCTAAGGACTGGTGCATATACTGTATAAATACGGGAATAAGTCTGGAAAATTGCTGTCTCGGCTACTGAAAGGTAGCCATCCTCCAGTGATCATTAAAGCTCTGAGACTCCCAGACGGATCTAGGATCCGAACCAACGCTAACATTATGGAGACTTTACAGGCATTTTATTCTGCTCTATAGTCTGCCCCAGAGATCAGTATTGATAATAAAATGGAGTTCTGGTCTAATGTCGCCCTTCCACAAATGTCAGTGGATCGTAGTAACTCTCTAATGGCCCTCATAACAGTGGAGGAAGTATTACAGGGAATACAAAATTAGAAATCTGGAAAGGCCCCTGGCCCATATGGCCTATCAAATAATTTTTACAAAATATTGGCCCAGAAAACATGCAAACCCCTTGCTAGGTTGTACAGCTCCTTTCTCAAGGGTGCGGCCTTACAACAATATTTTAATTTCTGCAGTTATTAAAACCCCTTTTCCACTAGCTTTTTTCACCCGTGTTTTTGCACGGGGGGGGGGGGGGGGGGGGGCGCTTCGACACGGGTTTTTAGTAGGTGGAAACGGGTCAACACGGGTTGAGTGACCCGGGAATCCTACCCGGATAGCTACCTGGGTAGAACACGGTAATGACCCGGGTAAGTGTGCAGTGGAAACGGTCATTACCCGTGTTTTTAGACCCGAGTAACGCTCTGAGACGCTGATTGGTGCTTCTGGGGCACAGGAAGATGATGTCATCCCTGGGAGACACGCTGGGCACATGCAGGCACCGTAGCAGCTTGCAAACAAACGCGGATGCAAGTTGCTGTGCACATCTATTGCAGCAGCTTGCAAACAACACTACGCTGGGCACATGCAGGCATTGAGGCAGCTTGCAAACAAAACACTGTGAAGTCACGCTGGGCACATACAGTTATTTGCTACATGTTAGACACAGCTACTGCACCGGTGTCCATTGCTGCAATGCTGTGAGCAGGCCCCACCCCTCCCTTTTGGTCCTTTTGATGACATCATCTTGATGAGACAGTAAAAAGTCCATTTGTAATGACATCAATAGGCTTTTACAGAGCTTACCCGGGTTAGGTGGAAACAGATCCGACACAGGAATAACCCGTGTCGATGTGCAGTGGAAACGGGGGGCCGACACGGGTTGTAGCCGGGTTAAACATCCCGGATCGGACACGGTACTCAGGTGGAAATGGGGTATAAGGTTCTCCCGAAGGGGGGCCAGGACCCTGAGTTGCCCAGTTTTACCGTCCCATATCCCTACTGAACACGGACTATAAGCTTTTTACTAAACTTATAGCGGACAGGTTAAAATATATTGTTCCAAGTGTGGTCAGTAATGACCAAACGGGCTTTATTTGGGGCAGACAATCAGTGGGGAATATTAGGAAAGTATTGGCAGTGGGTTGAAGTCCTTTGGGGTCTCGGACACCAACGTATTATTCATTGGATACCGAAAAGGCTTTTGATCTGGTTATTTGGTATCATCTTTTTGAAACATTGTGGAGGTTTGGGGCCCCGGAGGACTTTGTTGCACTTCTGGCTAATTATACACAGCCCCGCTGACCCAGGTACTGGGCAATGGGATGCTTTCTCCCTCTTTTTTGATTTATAGCGGTACACGGCAGGGCTGTCCCGTCTCCCCTTCTTTTCACACTAGCCTTGAACCACTGGCAATTGCATTACGGAACTCGCTGCTTTTCTCAGGAATCAGGTTAAGGGATGTTACTGTCAAATTTGCACTATATGCAGATGCCATGCTTTTGTTTATTTCCAACCCCACTGTTTCTATTTCAGCAATAGTATCACTGATTGAACAGTTTGGATCCTTTGCAGGATACAGAATTAATATTAATAAGTCAGAACTACTCCCGTTATCAGGGGATGTGTCTTTCTTTAGTTCCCACCCGATATCGTCGCGTTTCACTGTAGTCCATGATCATCTTAAATATTTGGGTATCCATATCCCTATTTCCTTATGTGACCTATACTTGGTGAACTTTGGCCCTATCCTGGTGTCACGAACCGGTCTCTCACCTTTGCGGGTTCTGGGGTTCATCCGTTGCCAGTGCGGTTGCTCGCGGTGCTGTGCGCCCGTGTGGGGACGCGGCGTGATCAGTGGCACAGGTAATGCAGAGTCTGGGAACTGTGAGTGCGGGGACCAAATGGCCTAAGGCACTGCGGTGTGTCTGCTGTATAGGAGGTGGCCATGTTGGAGACCAAATAGGTAATACAGAGCACTTGTGAAAACACCTGTGGGCAGGTGTAAGCCAATCCCGTGCTTGTGCTGCCTTTAAGTAGGCTGGGATTATGTTACTCTGGGCCAGTACTTTGTTGTATCCAACGCTGTGCTCTAGGTCTGAGCTCCCTCCGTGCATTCCGTGTGATTCCCGTGGTCCAGATATCGCCTCCGTTCCCAGAGGTCCGTCTGCAGCCTTCACTGCTAAAAGATCCACCGGCTCCCCGCTGTGCTGTCAGTTAATCACGCACCTACTGGTAACAATTGGATTCCCAGAGTCTTGCATGAGGAAACCCTGTCTGCCTGCTTTCAACCATACAGAGTTTGGAGGATTCCACTAACTTCAGCTGTTCGTTTGTTCTGCTCTGCATTTAACCCGTTCATCACTTATATCATCTGCTACAGTCTCACAGTGATCTCCGGAACTCGCAAGTAACCCAATTTAGTACTTTTACTTTCTATGTTGCCATTACAAGGATAATTCTTCACAGTCTCTCAGTTACCTCTCAAAACTTCATTGCAAATCCTCACAGTTATTTCTTCATGTCTGCATTATCCAGTTAAACACATTCTACAGTTCAGCATCAAAGCTTGTTTATATTTGGACAATTTAACATTTATTCTCCAGCCTGTTTTAAACGCAATTCCATGAACATTTCTTTTATTTTTTCTTTAAGATATATCCTGCATATTATTTCTATTATTCATGCAATAAGTCAGTATACTATGGTGATTAATAACTTGCCATTTACCACTTTACTGAATTGTTATTTTCAATAAATATATGAAACGGAACTTTCTTCGTCCTCCCTGCTTTCTTCATACCCCAGCACCTACACCTGTGGTTGGTCCCGGGTTAACGGATTCACAAAAACACCCGGACCTGACACCTGGCTTCCATAACTAAACTTTTGTCCAATTGGGAAACACTTCCCTTGTCTTTAATGGGACGCGCGGAGGTTATTAGAGGAGTAGCCTTTCCTTAACTGTCGTATTTGCTTTTGATGCTTCCAATTTCTCTTTCTAAAAAAAGATATTTTACAAGTTAATAAGGTTTTTTCGAATTTGTTTGGGCTAGCAAGAAACCATGTATACCATACTCTAGATTACAGTTGCTCAGAGTAGAGGGTGGTCTAGGGATCCCAGACTTTAATGTATTTATTTGGGCGCCAATGTTCCATTACATTACGGATTGGCTTTGGGACAGATCGATTTATATAAACTACCAGTTGGAATTGGCTGTCTTTTTCCCATTTTCTCCTGTGGCTCTCTTACATGTGTCTCCCAAACAGCTTCCCTCTGTGATAAAGGATAATACTGTATTTTATTTTGTCAGCTCTATGTAGCATGGCGAGCTTGTCATGCTAAAATAGGCAGACAACCTGGCGTTTCTTCTTATGATTCGTTTTGGGGAAACCATTGTTTCGCACCTGGTTTAGATAACCCTTGTTTCATGACCTGGAGAGATAAGGGGATCTTAGCTATTTGAGATGTATTTGGCCCGGGGGGCAGGACTTTACTTTCCTTTTCGGAATTACAATTGAAATTCGAGGTACCCAATAGGGACTTTTTTATGTATTTACAAATACGCCACTACATTCAGTCCAAGCCTCCTCCTGTGGCACCAGATGCTACAATGGACCCATTTCATACACTAATGGTCTTAACCAGAGACTATGCCTACAAGCTCAGATATTATAGATCTACTCTTAGAGTTTCAATGAGAGACAAACTCTGGAGGGGGGCAGTGGAGAGATGGAAGCTGGATATCCCTTCATTGGAGTCATATGACTGTGTTTTGGATAATATTACTGCAACCTTCCGTTTTCTCCACTCGGCCTCCTTACAAGAGGTTCACCTGAAAAACCTTCAGAGGGTATATATTGCTCCTAATCAGCGAGCACACATGGTCCCAGGGGAAACTGGATGCTGTTCAAAATGTGGCATAGGAGGTGCAACGTTATTTCATAATTTATGGACATGCGGGAAGATCTCAAAGTTCAGGTTTCAGGTAATCAATTATATATATATATAAAATGTTTAAAACTCAAGTTACTCAGAATCCCTTGGCATGTCTCTTTTCAGTATTTACTGATTGGTCCTTTGGGCCTCATGGATTGACAATAGCACTGGTGGCGTCGGTCATTTTGACCATCGTCAAAAAACAAAATCTCTCACACTGGATCAAAAAGTCTTCCCCCTCCTTGGAGGCGGTTAAGGACATGATAATGAGGGTACTATATTATGAACATCGGGCCTCCCTGCGAAAAGGGGGTTACAAAATGTACAAAGAAATGGGGAATTTTTATTGATATACTAGACCCTGATGTACGGACTCATATATACAAGCTCTTTGAATCCACTAGCTGGTTTTTATATAGACAAATAGATAGAGAATGTTGAATTAAGTAAGAGGATTCCCCGAAAACTCCCTCGATGGCTTGTGGATGGGATGTTGAAGTATGAAAATTTTTCTCTTTGTCTTAAGATGTTATACGGGTTGCGCGTGGTGTACACCATGGGAAGTAACACTTACAGCTATGTTTTAATTTATATATATTTTTTATTCTTATTTTGTGTATGTTTCTTGTCTTGTCTTCCTCTTTCTCCCCTAATCTCTCTAATGTTCAAATTTCAAGATACTGGATTATTATTGTTGGTGATGCATATATATTCAGGGAAAATGTGGATCGTTTTACCACATCTTTGAACCTTGATTGATTTAGTACAGCCAGGGCCGGATTAACAATGGGGCGGATGGAGCTGCAGCTCCAGGCCCCCCTTGAAAATAGGCCCACATGTCCCCAATCCGAAGGCCTATCTGTAACTCTGCCATGTCTCCCCCGAATCCACCTGACATCCCCCCCCCCCCCCCCCGACCAGTCTGAATCCCTGCCCCCATGTTCGTCTACTAACCTCAGACTCGGACTGCACGCACAGTTGGATAAATCCCCAGTGAGCTTCCAGTCCCCTGCTCTGTAACCCCGCCCGCTATCACCGGGGTGTGTGGCCAATGCAGGATCGGCTGGTGACTGGTAAGGGAGAAGCTGTATACAACAGTCATTACTTCAGCTGCTGTACTGCGTACAATGGACTGACCTGCTGCTGTAACGCTGAGGAGATTCCTACTCTGTGCAGGAACTCCCCAGCAATATCTGCTGTGTTCCGATTCGCAGAGTGACACATCATTCAGTCACTCAGCCAATCGGAGCACAGACAACCCCACACCCTTCCCAGACAGGAGGCGTGCTGGTCTGGATGAAATTGCAGGCTGAAGTTCAACACTAACACAGCACAAGTGTCTAGTGTCAGTGTGTCACACACTATAGGGGTCATTCCGAGTTGTTCGCTCGTTGCCGATTTTTGCAACAGAGCGATTTAGGCGAAAATGCGCATGCGCATGGTACGCAGTGCGCATGCGCTAAGTATTTTAGCTCAAAACTTAGTAGATTTACTCCCGTCCGAACGAAGAATTTCCATCGTTGAAGTGATCGGAGTGTGATTGACAGGAAGTGGGTGTTTCTGTGCGGAAACTGGCCGTTTTCTGGGAGTGCGCGGAAAAACGCAGGCGTGCCAGGATAAAACGCGGGAGTGTCTGGAGAAACGGGGGAGTGGCTGGCCGAACGCAGGGCGTGTTTGTGACGTCAAACCAGGAACGAAACGGCCTGAGCTGATCGCAATCTGTGAGTAGGTATGGAGCTACTCAGAAACTGCTAAGAATTTTCTATTCGCAATTCTGCTAATCTTTCGTTCACAATTCTCCTAAGCTAAGATACACTCCCAGAAGGCGGCGGCCTAGCATGTGCAATGCTGCTAAAATCTGCTAGCGAGCGAACAACTCTGAATGACCCCCTGTGTACTGTATGTGTTTAGCACTGTACACAGTAATCACTTTAATAAGCGTGGCCCCTCCCCCTTCCTTCTCCCCAAACCCTACATGTTCCTTATATCCTTATCCCCTGGATGTAGCAGCCACTTCTGTAACCCCCTCCCTCCCTCCCAGCTGCTTTTTCTAGAGTATGTATAGGTATATATAATATGTATATATGTTGTATGTGTATTCTATGTCTATGGATGCTATATGTGTAAATAAATATATATATATATATATATATATATACAAATCAGCCTGTTTATATGTTTTTATCCGTGGAGCATCACGTGGGAGGGCACCCAGGCAATATTGGAGAGATGTGGAATTGGGTGCCGACACACTTTCATGCTTAAATATATTTAACATACACATGAAGCCACGCTAATCGTGGCTCCGTCTGTTCCCGGGCGCGTCCGTGACGTGCACGCGCCACATTCACAATAATGGGAGTGTCTCTGAGCACTCCCGGCGGGGCTAGGAGGCAGGGACGTGCGGTGAACTAAAAGGCTAAGGAGGCACTGGCTAGCCCCAGAGCCAGATTTACACACAAAATATGAGCCAAAGGGTACATCTGGGCATTATACACAGGTGCAGCAGTATAAACTCTTGGAAATGTGTTGAGTTTTGATCAGAGATGTGCGTAAAAGATAAGCAGTGCCTCACCTGCCATAGACTTTTTACTCCAGAGTTTTGGCTATAAAAATGATTAGAATAATGTAAAGAAGATATTTCAAACATATTCTTTGTATTTTTCATATACTATATACAGTTAAAACTCTGGTACAAACGTTAGTATGACAGGAAAGGCTCTGCCTCACCCCACCGCACGTCACTGCTAAGGAGGCCGGGTCACCTAGTCCCCCCAGGAGTGCACCTATGAGATCAGTGCGGCTCCAGATGCGGCACTAGATGAGTGCGGCCTCCATGTGAATGCAGAGATATATATATATATATATATATATATATATACTGCATATATGTACACTGTATCTGCATGCACACGATGTACACTATATATAGTCTATTTATAGGAATGTATTCTGTGTATACTGTAGGTATGTTTATGTACACTGCAAACATATGCTGGGTGCAGAGGCGGATTGGCCATAGGGTCTACAGGGAAGATTCCCGGTGGGCCGGCGCACCCGCGGGCCTGTTTTGTTTGAGGACATGTGGTCTTATTTATAGACATAATGAATAAGATGCCAAACAATTTTCATGTATGAAAATGACTTTGCCACTTAGCCTGTGATTGCAGATGATCTAGTGCAGGCTTTTTCAACCAGTGTGCCGTGGCACACTATTGTGCCGCAACCAGTTGCAAGATGTGCTGCGGAGCCAGAGCCGCTTTCTGCACCTTCAGAGTAAACTGTTGGCCCGGGCTCTTTTTAGAGGATCAGTCGTGCTCCGGCCGTGACCTATGCCTAGAAGACACGGCGGTGTGATATGATAGGTCACGGCCGCCGTGTCTCACCACCCAGCCAGCCCACCTGCCTGCATACACATCTTCCAGTTCCCGCCTGCATCCACAGCTTTCCTTGCCCACCCACATCCACACCTGCCCGACTGTCCCCTGCTCAGTATTTGCAGCACTCCACTATGAAAAACCCCTGCCACTGAGGGACAGGGAGGAGGACAGCTGATCGGTAGGGGCTAATATCTGTTGTTTTATTTCTCCTGTGGGGAGCAATAGGATTTATGTGGGGAGAATAAGGATTTATGGGGGGAACAATGTGAATAATTAATTTGGGGAGCAATAGGATTTATGTGGGGAGCAATGTGATTGGTCTACACAGAAAAAAAACAATGAATGTGTGTTTTTTGTTTTTTCCTATTGCGGGCTAACGGTGCAAGTTGCCTGTTGCAATGGTGTGGAGACGGCAGTAACAGCACTGCATCTTGCACCATTCATGGCCCACTCCCACCCCGAATTTGAACAATTTTGTACGCAGACCCAAAAAGCTCCTTACAAAATTGTACAAGTCTGAGCTGGCATAAAGTACTAATTTTCGGGGATGAGAATATCACCTGCAATTGTATTCTTCCCTTTATGTGTAAACTATGGGAGGGATGTAAGGTCATCCGAGTTCACCGGACGTGCAGGTTGCCGGCCAAAGTTGAACTTTTTTTAATGGGGCATTCATTTACAAGGCAAAACCATGCCTTGTAAGTGATTGCCCCTTCAGAAAAACGTCTGAGTTCGGCCGGCAACACGCACGTCCGGCAAACTCGGACAGCATTACATACTGCCTCATGTGTATTATTGCTAATCTATTAAAAGGGGCACCGATTATTGATAATTTTTTAAGGGGGAACAGTTTAATGATATTTTAGTAAAAGGGGCATGGATTAATGTTAATCTAATAAAAGGGGCACAGATTATTAACATTATAATTAGAGATGAGCGGGTTCGGTTCCTCGGAAACCGAACCCCCCCCGAACTTCACCAATTTTTCACGGGTCCGAGGCATACTCGGATTCTCCCGTATGGCTCGGTTAACCCAAGCACGCCCGAACGTCATCATCCCGCTGTCGGATTCTCGCAAGATTCGGATTCTATATAAGGAGCTGCGCGTCGCCGCCATTTTTCACTCGTGCATTGGAAATGATAGTGAGAGGACGTGGCTGGCGTCCTCTCACTTTGTTTCAGGGGGCTGCATATCTTTATTCTGGGGACCAGCAGTATTATAGGAGGAGTACAGTGCAGAGTTTTGCTGACCAGTGACCACCAGTATACGTTGTCTGCCTGAAAAACGCTCCATATCTGTGCTCAGTGTGCTGCATATATCTGTGCTCACACTGCTTTATTGTGGGGACTGGGGACCAGCAGTATTATATAGGAGGAGTACAGAGCAGAGTTTTGCTGACCAGTGACTACCAGTATACGTTGTCTGCCTGAAAAACGCTCCATATCTGTGCTCAGTGTGCTGCATATATCTGTGCTCACACTGCTTTATTGTGGGGACTGGGAACCAGCAGTATTATATAGGAGGAGTACAGTGCAGAGTTTTGCTGACCAGTGACCACCAGTATTATACGTTCTCTGCCTGAAAAACTCTCCATATCTGTGCTGCTTTGTAGTATATAGTAGGAGTACAGTAGAGATGAGCGGGTTCGGTTTCTTTGAATCCGAACCCGCACGAACTTCACTTTTTTTTTCACGGGTCCGAGCGACTCGGATCTTCCCGCCTTGCTCGGTTAACCCGAGCGCGCCCGAACGTCATCATGACGCTGTCGGATTCTCGCGAGACTCGGATTCTATATAAGGAGCCGCGCGTCGCCGCCATTTTCACACGTGCATTGAGATTGATAGGGAGAGGACGTGGCTGGCGTCCTCTCCATTAGAATAGATTAGAAGAGAGAGAGAGAGAGAGAGATTGTGCAGACAGAGTTTACCACAGTGACCAGTGCAGTTGTTGTTAAGTTAACTTTTATTTAATATATCCGTTCTCTGCTATATCCGTTCTCTGCCTGAAAAAAACGATACACAGCAGTCACACAGTGTGACTCAGTCTGTGTGCACTCAGCTCAGCCCAGTGTGCTGCACATCAATGTATAAAAGCTTATAATAATTGTGGGGGAGACTGGGGAGCACTGCAGGTTGTTATAGCAGGAGCCAGGAGTACATAATATTATATTAATTTAAAATTAAACAGTGCACACTTTTGCTGCAGGAGTGCCACTGCCAGTGTGACTAGTGGTGACCAGTGCCTGACCACCAGTATAGTAGTATATTGTTGTATACTATCTCTTTATCAACCAGTCTATATTAGCAGCAGACACAGTACAGTGCGGTAGTTCACGGCTGTGGCTACCTCTGTGTCGGCAGTCGGCACTCGGCAGGCAGTCCGTCCATCCATAATTGTATAATTATATACCACCTAACCGTGGTATTTTTTTTTCTTTCTTTATACCGTCGTCATAGTCATACTAGTTGTTACGAGTATACTACTATCTCTTTATCAACCAGTGTACAGTGCGGTAGTTCACGGCTGTGGCTACCTCTGTGTCGGAACTCGGCAGGCAGTCCGTCCATCCATAATTGTATTATTATAATATATACCACCTAACCGTGGTTTTTTTTTCATTCTTTATACCGTCATAGTCAGTCATACTAGTTGTTACGAGTATACTACTATCTCTTTATCAACCAGTGTACAGTGCGGTAGTTCACGGCTGTGGCTACCTCTGTGTCGGCAGTCGGCAGGCAGTCCGTCCATCCATAATTGTATTATAATATATACCACCTAACCGTGGTTTTTTTTTCATTCTTTATACCGTCATAGTGTCATACTAGTTGTTACGAGTATACTACTATCTCTTTATCAACCAGTGTACAGTGCGGTAGTTCACGGCTGTGGCTACCTCTGTGTCGGCAGTCGGCAGGCAGTCCGTCCATCCATAATTGTATTATAATATATACCACCTAACCGTGGTTTTTTTTTCATTCTTTATACCGTCATAGTCAGTCATACTAGTTGTTACGAGTATACTACTATCTCTTTATCAACCAGTGTACAGTGCGGTAGTTCACGGCTGTGGCTACCTCTGTGTCGGAACTCGGCAGGCAGTCCGTCCATCCATAATTGTATTATTATAATATATACCACCTAACCGTGGTTTTTTTTTCATTCTTTATACCGTCATAGTCAGTCATACTAGTTGTTACGAGTATACTACTATCTCTTTATCAACCAGTGTACAGTGCGGTAGTTCACGGCTGTGGCTACCTCTGTGTCGGAACTCGGCAGGCAGTCCGTCCATCCATAATTGTATTATAATATATACCACCTAACCGTGGTTTTTTTTTCGTTCTTTATACCGTCGTCATACTAGTTGTTACGAGTATACTACTATCTCTTTATCAACCAGTGTACAGTGCGGTAGTTCACGGCTGTGGCTACCTCTGTGTCGGAACTCGGCAGGCAGTCCGTCCATCCATAATTGTATTATAATATATACCACCTAACCGTGGTTTTTTTTTCGTTCTTTATACCATCGTCATACTAGTTGTTACGAGTATACTACTATCTCTTTATCAACCAGTGTACAGTGCGGTAGTTCACGGCTGTGGCTACCTCTGTGTCGGCACTCGGCAGGCAGTCCGTCCAACCATAATTGTATTATATACCACCTAACCGTGGTTTTTTTTTCATTCTTTATACCGTCGTCATACTAGTTGTTACGAGTATACTACTATCTCTTTATCAACCAGTGTACAGTGCGGTAGTTCACGGCTGTGGCTACCTCTGTGTCGGCACTCGGCAGGCAGTCCGTCCAACCATAATTGTATTATATACCACCTAACCGTGGTTTTTTTTTCATTCTTTATACCGTCGTCATACTAGTTGTTACGAGTATACTACTATCTCTTTATCAACCAGTGTACAGTGCGGTAGTTCACGGCTGTGGCTACCTCTGTGTCGGCACTCGGCAGCCCGTCCATAATTGTATATACCAGTGACCTAACCGTGGTTTTTTTTTCTTTCTTTATACATACATACTAGTTACGAGTATACTATCTCTTTATCAACCAGTCTATATATTAGCAGCAGACACAGTACAGTGCGGTAGTTCACGGCTGTGGCTACCTCTGTGTCGGCACTCGGCAGCCCGTCCATAATTGTATATACCACCTAACCGTGGTTTTTTTTTCTTTCTTTATACATACATACTGCAGTGCCACTCCTAGATGGGCCCGGTGTTTGTGTCGGCCACTAGGGTCGCTAATCTTACTCACACAGTCAGCTACCTCATTGCGCCTCTTTTTTTCTTTGCGTCATGTGCTGTTTGGGGAGGGTTTTTTGGAAGGGCCATCCTGCGTGACACTGCAGTGCCACTCCTAGATGGGCCCGGTGTTTGTGTCGGCCACTAGGGTCGCTAATCTTACTCACACAGCTACCTCATTGCGCCTCTTTTTTTCTTTGCGTCATGTGCTGTTTGGGGAGGGTTTTTTGGAAGGGACATCCTGCGTGACACTGCAGTGCCACTCCTAGATGGGCCCGGTGTTTGTGTCGGCCACTAGGGTCGCTTATCTTACTCACACAGCGACCTCGGTGCAAATTTTAGGACTAAAAATAATATTGTGAGGTGTGAGGTATTCAGAATAGACTGAAAATGAGTGTAAATTATGGTTTTTGAGGTTAATAATACTTTGGGATCAAAATGACCCCCAAATTCTATGATTTAAGCTGTTTTTTAGTGTTTTTGGAAAAAAACACCCGAATCCAAAACACACCCGAATCCGACAAAAATAATTCGGTGAGGTTTTTCCAAAACGCGTTCGAACCCAAAACACGGCCGCGGAACCGAACCCAAAACCAAAACACAAAACCCGAAAAATTTCAGGCGCTCATCTCTAGAGTACAGTGCATAATTTTGCTGACCACCAGTATATAATATATAGGAGTACGGTACAGAAGGCCACTGCTCTACCTACCTCTGTGTCGTCAAGTATACTATCCATCCATACCTGTGGTGCATTTGAGTTTTGCACAGTTTGCTGACCACCAGTATATAATATATAGCAGTACGGTACAGTAGGCCACTGCTCTACCTACCTCTGTGCCTCTGTGTCGTCAAGTATACTATCCATCCATACCTGTGGTGCATTTAAGTTTTGCACAGTTTGCTGACCACCAGTATGTAATATATAGCATTACGGTACAGTAGGCCACTGCTCTACCTACCTCTGTGTCGTCAAGTATACTATCCATCCATACCTGTGGTGCATTTCAGTTGTGCGCAGTATATATAGTAGTAGGCCATTGCTATTGATACTGGCATATAATTCCACACATTAAAAAATGGAGAACAAAAATGTGGAGGGTAAAATAGGGAAAGATCAAGATCCACTTCCACCTCGTGCTGAAGCTGCTGCCACTAGTCATGGCCGAGACGATGAAATGCCATCAACGTCGTCTGCCAAGGCCGAAGCCCAATGTCATAGTAGAGAGCATGTAAAATCCAAAACACTAAAGTTCAGTAAAATGACCCAAAAATCTAAATTAAAAGCGTCTGAGGAGAAGCGTAAACTTGCCAATATGCCATTTACGACACTGAGTGGCAAGGAACGGCTGAGGCCCTGGCCTATGTTCATGGCTAGTGGTTCAGCTTCACATGAGGATGGAAGCACTCATCCTCTCGCTAGAAAACTGCAGTGCCACTCCTAGATGGGCCAGGTGTTTGTGTCGGCCACTTGGGGCGCTTAGCTTAGTTACACAGCAACCTCATTGCGCCTCTTTTTTTCTTTGCATCATGTACTGTTTGGGGACTATTTTTTTGAAGTGCTATCCTGTCTGACACTGCAGTGCCACTCCTAGGTGGGCCAGGTGTTTGTGTCGGCCACTTGGGTCGCTTAGCTTAGTCATCCAGCGACCTCGGTGCAAATTTTAGGACTAAAAATAATATTGTGAGGTGTGAGGTGTTCAGAATAGACTGGAAATGAGTGGAAATTATGGTTATTGAGGTTAATAATACTATGGGATCAAAATGACCCCCAAATTCTATGATTTAAGCTGTTTTTGATGGTTTTTTGTAAAAAACACCCGAATCCAAAACACACCCGAATCAGACAAAAAATTTTCAGGGAGGTTTTGCCAAAACGCGTCCGAATCCAAAACACGGCCGCGGAACCGAATCCAAAACCAAAACACAAAACCCGAAAAATGTCCGGTGCACATCACTAATTATAATGTGGGTTGACCACACCCCTCCAATTGATGGCCACACTTACCCAAGGCTGGTTATGTCCCTTCAGTGGGCCCCTGCCATTGCATTCCCCTGTGGGCCCTTGATGCCCCAGTCTGACACTGACTTCAGTGGATGACCCTGGAGCAGCCCTGGGCAACCCAATCTACCATCTGAGAATTAAGATATCTTCTCAGGAAAGGAATTCCTGAGCTCTTGCAAAGACCACCTGCAGCTGGCAGAGTGGGTAAGAGCCCAATTATCAGAGGTGCTTCAGTTTCCCTAGTCATTTGTCCAGGGACCCTCTAACATGATGGTCTGATTTAAACCACTACACACAGCTGGGCACAGGCAGCCTATGGCACTTATCAGGGTGATCTATAGGAGCTTTGTATTGTCCCTCCATTTATTTCACCCCTATACCCTGTCCCTGCTTCCAGCTACCGTCACCCCTACATCAAGTCCCTGCATCCTGGTACCATCACCCCTGCGCACTGTCCCTACGTCCTGATAGCCTCACCTCTACATCCTGTCCCTGCATCCAGGTACCGTCACCCCTACACCCTGTCCCTGCATCTAAATACAGTCACCCCTACACCCTGATCATGCATCCAGATACCATAACTCCTACACCTTGTCCCTCATCCAGGTACCATTACCCCTGCAACCTGTCGCTGTATCCTGATACCCTCACATCCTTTCCCTGCATCCCAATATCCTCACCCCTACACCCTGTCCCTGCATCCCAGTACCCACACACTGTTACTGCATCCAGGTACCATCACCCCTACACTCTGTCCCTGCATCCCAGTACCCACACTCTGTTGTTGCATCCAGGTACCCTCAACCTGTCCCTGCATACAGGAACCATTACCCTTTCACCCTGCCGTACATCCAGGTACCATCATCCCTACACTTTATCCTTTCATCCAGAGACCCTCACCTCTACACAGTGTCATTTCATCCAGAGACCTGCTCACATCCATAGCAACACCCAGTCTAGCAATCTTCTAGACTACCTATGCCTCAGATCTCTGTTCCTATCCTCACAGTCGTCTCCTCTCAGTTTTACCCCACATTGCCCTGTGTCACATCCCATGGGAGTGGTGTCCTTTGTATTTTATGGTGGTGGTTGGAGCTCTATATATAATATGGCATTTATTGCAATGTTCTTTAGTGTGTGGAGGTCATTTCAATGCTTTGTGTATTATATGTTAGTAACTGGGATGCTCTCTAATTTGGACACTGTTACTCTATCTTTTTTATGTGGCAGTCATTGTGATGCTCTTGGTATTATATGATGTTCACTGCAATGCTCTCTGTATCATATGGCGACACTGCAAAGCTTTCTGTGTCATATGGTGGTCACTGCAATGGTCTCTGTATTATATGGTGGTCACTGTGATGCTGTCTGTATCATATGGCGGTCACTGATGGTTTTGTATATATGATCACAAACTTTTTGTTATTTCTTCACTTAAGTAGTTGAAGGTAGGCACTAGCTATGACCTCCACTGGGATTGCGACACACATAGCAAGGTCATACCCACTATGTAAACCACACCACACTGGTCACACTGCCGCAGCGCTTGTCACATCTATTGACGAGGCACAAAATAGGCCCTTCATAAATTTCAGCTCCAGGCCCATGTGGACCTTAATCTGGCACTGAGTACAGCTATTGTTTTTAGACATGACAAAGTATCTATTGAGTGATTTCTATTTGTTCTGTCAATACATACTGTTGCTGTCATCATTTTTTTTGTGTTACCATCGATATTTTGTGATATATTTGTGAAATATTTCTGCTGCGGGGTACACTGGGCTCCACAAGGATTAACATCGGGGTGTAGAGTAGGATCTTGATCCGAGGCACCAACAGACTCAAAGCTTGGACCTTCTTCCCAAGATGCATAGCTCCGCCTCCTATATCACCCTGCCTCCATGCACAGGGAGCTCAGTTTGTAAGTTGGTGCCTTGCAGTATGCAGGCACTTGACAGGAGGCTGCCTTAAGCAGCCTTTTCAGAGCTTCATTTTTACAGACTGACAGAAGAAAATGTAAGAAGACTTCAAGGGCTGCTGCAGGCAAAGTCTCATAGACTTTCCTGCATGCAGCTTCATCACCCCAAGCGGCGCTGTATACTCCTGCGCCCCGGTTGCCGGGTCACTGCAGCGGAGGCGCCGGCTTCTTCCTCTCTAACAGTGAGTCACACACACGCCACCGTCTCCCGGATCGCGGGGCCGCAGACAAGGGGGAGGTTATGGGCTCCTGTGCCGCACTTTACCGCAATCCAGCGCAGCCGTAGGAGGCGGGCAGCGCGCGCGCTGGCGTGGACACTGAATACTGGGCAGCTGCTCCACTAGCCACCAGGGTTGATTTATGGGCACAGGTCAGAGGGATATTGTACCCAGCCCCAGGGCGCCATTTCAGTGATGTTCCCGCCCTGGAGCTGCTTCCCTCTCCCTTACTCCCGGTCAGCAGACATTACAAACAGAGCCTTGCTGTTCCTGGGACTGCTAGGGCAAATCCTCCTCTGTGGAACCGCCTGATTGCCAGTGCTGTGCTTCCTACAGGACACTTGAGTATTCTACCTGTCACTGGGACTGTGTTAGTTAAGAAAGAGTGCATACATTCAGGGTTGTGTGGTACAAACACCCTGTGATATACATCCAGTATTTACTGTGTTTGTTATATCTATAGTTATCACATATAGCCATACTGAGTATTACTTTGTATTGCTAGTCCATTGCAGTTTATGGTACATAATATCTGCATGGTAAGCTTGTGACTATATACGTGTGTGTGCATGTAGCTGCTGCATGGTTGCCTTATTACAGGGTATTTCACTCAGTGGGCTGTTCCTATATTGCTATACCTGATGGGACCAAGTGTTTCAGGTTTTTCTCTATAATTAATATAGGATTGTATCACAAGATATACTGACGGTGTATTTTTACTTGTGGTTTATAGTCACCATATTGTCTATATCTCTGGAACTCGCGGTCTGTGCTATCATAGGCACACTTTACTGAGAGTTCTTGATAGGTATAGTGCTGCTACACTTTGTACTGGGTTGCCCAATATTGTGCACATAGTTATGTATGCTACACGTGGCAACGACGCTGGGGCTTCTCCCACACTGCGTGGTAGTGAGGCCGCAGACGTAACGGAGGATAATATGGCAGCTGAGAGTTAAGGTTCAGGGGGTTCCTTATCCCCCAGTGGGTCGGTAGCACCTGGGGCATCCCAAGACCCACCTTGGGCTTCATTTTCCCCATTGTTAAACACGCTTGTAACTAAATTGACGCCCCCAGTAGGACCACCTGTGCCACTGCAACAGTTTATGGTCCCTGCTGTTAACCCGCATGAGCGGATCAGCTTTCCACTCAGTTACAGCATTTGAACCGATCTATGACTAAATCGAAGTGTCACTCTCGCCCGCCTGAGACTAAGTCGTCTTCTAAACGGGCCATTACCTCCTCCCAATCCACTGCTATTCCAGACACGTCCTCTGACGAGGATGGTGCATATACTGACCCCACAGAAACTGACACAGATGTTTCTGATGGGGAAGGGAAGTAATTGGTGGATGTCCCGGATTTGATTGAAGCGATCATGCTCATTCTTCAGGTGTCTGATTATCCTGAGACTGTCTCCAAGAAACCGGATAGGTTTAAACGTAAGAAGGTGGTTAAACAAGTTTTACCTCATTCTGAACACCTGGTTGACATACGTTAGGAATCCTGAGAAAATCCGGGGACAAAATTCACACCGAATAAGAGACTGTTGGCTCGCTAACCTCTCTCTGCTTGAGGCGGAACTACCATCCAACGCATCTGAGCATGCTCGACATTATCTCTCGTATATTACCACGGCTTCTCTGTACCTTAAGGAGGCGGCCTCCGATGCCGGGGTGCTCGCGGCCAAGGCTGCTACTACGTCCGTCTTGGCCAGACGTATCCTTTGGTTGAGATCCTGGTCGATGGATATGGATTCCAAGAGAACCCTGGAGGTGCTTCCTTTTAAGGGAGACATTCTCTTTGGAGAAGACCTCAATAAGATGGTGGCTGATCTGGCTACTGCTAAAACAGTTTGCCTACCTAGTACGGCTCCTTCAGCGCAGAAGGCTAAAAGTACTTTCCCTCTGCCCTTTCGTCCTCCAGGAAAAGCAAAAGGTCAGGCGTACCCAAAGCAAGCTCGTGCTTCCAGACCTGCCAAGCCCAGACCGAAGCGTGCCTTGGCTGCCCGTCAGCCAGCTTCCAAAACTGACAAGCCTGCCACATGACGGGGCGGGCCACCCTCTGGGGGGATCCCAGGGTGGGGGGCCGACTTCTAGGTTTTGCCCAGTAATGGTTGAAAGACCACTTCAGATACCTGGGTGAGGGAAGTCGTCGCTCGAGGTTACGCCATACCCTTCAAGAATCGTCCCCCACAGCGATTTTGCCTGACAGATGTGCCTCTGGATCCGGCAAAAGCAAACACGTTGCACTCGGTGGTACATTCCCTCCTGGCCACAGGAGTGGTAGTACAGATGCCTCTGGATTCAGAGAGGCAAGGGGTACTATTCCCCGCTGTTTCTAGACCCGATTCTGAACGGGTCCTCGCGGCCTATTCTCAATCTGAAGTCCTTGAACAAGCATGTGCGGATGTCCAAGTTTCGTATGTAAACGCTGCACTCTATTGTTCTGGCCATGGAGCCTGGGGACTATATGGTCTCCCTGGCCATTCAGGATGCCTACCTACATATTCCTATTGCGGTTTCTCATCAGCAGTACCTATGGTTTGCGGTGGGCAACCTTCATTACCAATTTCTGGCGTTACCCTTTGGTTTGACAACGGCTCCCTGAGTTTTCACCAAAGTAATGGCGGTCATGATGGCTACACTCCAGCGTCAAGGGGTCAGGATCCTACCGTACTTTGACAATTTGTTGATCCTGGCAAATTCCCCAGAAATTCTCCTGTGTCTTATAGATCTGATGGTCCAGTTCATGAAAGCACAAGGGTGGCTAATAAACTGGAAGAAATCCTCCCTGATGTTCTGCTCGGAGCATGTTACATTTGGGAGCGTTATTGGACACTCACAACCAACGGTTGTTCTTGTCTCAGGAGAAAGTCCTGAAGCTTCAGGACAGGATTTGATGCTGCCTATCTCGTCTGCAAGTGTCGATTTATTCGGCTATGCAAGTGCTAGGCTTCATGGTTTCGGCTTTCGACATGGTGGAGTATGCTCAATTCCATTCTCGCCCTGTGCAGAAGTTAAATTCTGACCAAGTGGGACGGCCTGCCTCACCGGATCAGATCTCACATGATCTCCTTGTCTCCGGAGGTCCGCCTGTCACTGAGCTGGTGGCTTCAGGACCAAAGATTGAGCAGGGGCCGTCCCTTCTGAATATCCAACTGGGTCCTGCTGACGACGGATGCCAGTCTGAGAGGTTGGGGTGCGGTGTTGGAACAACTCTCTCCAGGGTCGGTGGACCGAGGAGGAGTGTCTACTCCCGATAACCATTCTGGAACTGCGGGCAGTGTTAAATGCGTTGACAATGGCCTAGCAGCTGATACAGAACAGACCTGTTCAAGTACAATCGGACAACGCCACCACGGTGGCGTACATCAGTTCATCAAGGCGGCACTCGAAGTCGCATGGCAATGAAGGAAGTATCAAGGATTCTTCAGTGGGCAGAACGCCATCTGCCGGCCATATCCGCAGTGTTCATTTTGGGGGTCCTAAACTGGGAAGCGGACTTTCTCAGTCATCAGGACATACACGCCGGAGAGTGGAACCTCCATCCAGAGGAGTTTCGACTTCTTGTGGACACGTGGGGCCTTCCAGATGTGGACCTGATGGCGTCTCGACACAATCACAAGGTTCCGGTCTTCAGAGCAAATACAAGGGATCCTTAAGCAGCATTTGTGGATGGTCTATCAATACCATGGAACTTTCGGCTGCCTTATGTGTTCCCTCCAGTGTCACTCCTGCCCTGAGTAATACGGAAGTTCAAACAAGGAGGAAACCTACTTCTGGTCGCTCCAGCGTGGCCCAGGTGGTACTGGTTCTCCGATCTACAGGGCCTCTCGCTAGATCGTCCCCTTCTACTTCCACAATGACCAGACCTCCTCGTTCAGGGCCCTTGTGTTTACCAGGTTTTGGCCCGTCTGGCTTTGATGGCATGGCTCTTGAAGCTTCCGTCCTGAGGGCCAAGGGTTTTTCTGAGGCGGTCGTTCAAGCTATGTTGAAGGCCCGTAAGCCGGCTTCTGCTCGGATTTACCATAAGGTCTGGAATGCTTACTTGGTTTACGTCTCACAATCATGATGTTTTCAAGTTTAGCGCAGCCAAACTGTTGGCTTTCCTACAACAGGGCCTGGACTTAGGCCTGCGTCTGGCCTCCCTCAAGGTTCACATTTCTGCCTTGTCGGTTTGGTTTCAGAGAAAGATTGCTGCCCTGCCTGATGTTCATACTTTTGCTCAGGGCGTGTTGTGGATTCAACCTCCTTATTGTTACGTTCCTGATGCTCAGAACTAGAGAGATGTTGTGTAGAGAGTCCAGAGCACCAGGACGTGACGCTGAAATAAGGGATGTTACGGGAATAGCCCCTAGCACCCTACCTCCGTTGTTTTACCCGTGTGGTCAGTTCACGCCTGAGTGACTATATGGTTTCTTGGGCCCACGGCAGCCGCGTTTGAAGGGCGGATTAGGTCTGCCCAACTCCGATGCCCCCAGGTTTTAGAGTGAGACAAGGCGTGAACCGAGACAGGATAATAACAAGGGGACCTCTAACTAAAGCAAACAGAAGCTAGGGGCTACTAACTACCCTAAAACTAAATATATGTGCGGCACGCCGCCAAAGGAAAAGAACAACAAAAGATACCACTGTCCACTTCCCCACACGGCACCGCCAAGTTCCGGGGAGGACAGTGAAAAGCGGAAACCTCCGCAAAAACCACCAATACAAAAGTAAAACAAGGACTAAGCGGCCTAGGCCGCAGCACGCGGCAGAAGCCGCTACTCACGAAACCGGGAGAGAACCCCAACAAGCGAGAACCCCCAGATGACCGCAACAGGTTCACTTGGACAGGAAGGATTCCCAGGACCGGCTTCAGAACTCCAGAACTCAGGAGCACAGGGAGCAGGATCGACCAGATACAGCTGACCAGGAACAGACGTTGCAAGGCAGGAACAGCATATAGGAAGCTATCACCGGCGAGGCTGCAGTGTGCTGGCTCCCATAAAAAGACCCTGCTGGCCAAAAACAGGAAGGCCAGCAAGACCAGCCCCCAGACCCTAATTACTAGTTGCCGTGCAGCTGCCCTGCTGCACGAGCAACTAATCAATCCTATCTGGCAACGGGGAACGCGGTCCGCCAATGGCGTCCCCGTTGCTATGGACCCAGCGGCTGAGGACGCCCGGCGTCCTAGCGTTGCCAGGGACCCGGCGGCTACAGTACGCACGGCGTCCTGGCATTGCTAGGCGCCGGGCGGGCAGGGAGGGAGGTGCAGCGGCCGTGAGCGTCGCTCGGAAGCAGACCGAGCGGCGCCGCGGACCGCGGCACCTAACACTTATGTGCCACCTGTGGCACCTTGGGACCTGTTGGTGGTTTTGGAGGCCTTGCAAGAGTCTCAGTTTGAACCTCTTGCCTCTGCTGACCTTAAGTGGCTTTCCCTTAAGGTACTTTTCTTGCTGGCTATTGCTTCAGCTAGAAGGGTCTCGGACTTGGGTGCCTTATCCTGTTAGTCTTCCCATTTGATTTTTCACTGTGACTTGGAACGCGACCAAGTTATTTACCTGAGGTGGTGTTTTGTTTCCTCCTTAACCAGGAGATTGTGGTTCCGGCCTTTAATTCTTCTGAGTTGTCTTCCAAAGTGCGGTCTTTCGATGTGGTATGGTCTCTCCATATCTATGTGAAGAGAACATCCTCTGTCAGGAAATCTGATTCTCTTTTTGTATTGTTTGGTTTTCATAAACGAGGTTGGTCTGCTTCTCAGCAGACATTGGCCAGATGGTTTAGAATGGTGATTGCACATGCTTATGTACAGGCTGGTCTTCCGGTTCCTGCTACCATCGAAGCCCATTCTACTCGGTCGATTGGACCTTCTTGGGCGGCCCACCGTGGTGCAGCCTTTGAACAATTGTGCAAGGCGGCTGCGTGGTCCTCAGGGAACACGTTAATTAGGTTCTATGCCTTCGATACTTCCGCCTCCCAGGATGCTTCCTTTGGACGCCGGGTTCTTGTGCCCGCTACAGTGCGTACCCTCCCATAAGGAACTGCTTTAGGACATCCCCAATGTTAATCCTTGTGGAGCCCAGTGTACCCCGGAGCAGAAAACGAGATTTATGGTAAGAACTTACCGTTGTTAAAGCTCTTTTGTGCAAGGTACACTGGGCTCCACAAGGCGCCCACCCTGACGCACTTAGCTTCTTTGGGTTGGTGTGGCATAGCCGCTGATACCCTCTCCTGTGGTGAGTGTGTGGTGTAATTGGCTATGAGCGATTGTCGTCTCTAAGTACCTGCTACTACATTGGGCTGGTTAACGAAACTGAGCTCCTGTGCACGGAGGCAGGGTGATATAGGAGGCGGCGCTATGCATCTTGGGAAGAAGGTCAAAGCTTTGAGCCTGTTGGTGCCTCGGATCAAGATCCTACTCTACACCCCGATGTTAATCCTTGCAGAGCCCAGTGTACCTCGCAGATAGAGATTTAACAACGGTAAGTTCTTACCATAAATCTAATTTTTCAATAAAAATTGTTTCTTAAAAAAAAAACCAATGGGGCAGGTGGAGCTGCAGCTCCAGGGGTCCCCATCAAAATAGGCCAATAGAATCCCCTGCTGCTGGAAACAGGAAAAAATGTTTTCCTGTTACACTACAGCAAGACAGCAGCACCAGAAAGCCTCAGAAGCCCTCCCTACGCCGAAAGATTTCTCTTTTTCTCCCCTGCACCGTGATCTCACACTGCAAGACATGCCACAAGCGCCTCCCCTCCATTGTGCACAGCAGCAGCAGCTAGCGGGGGAGTTGCCTGTGGGGACGCAGGGTGACTTAGCCGCTCGTCCAGTTCTGTGACCCCTCTGCCGAGCCGGGTCGTGTTGCTTGCTTAATGGAAGGGTTTTTATTTCTCAAAGGGGGCATGGTCACGGATCCGTGATTAGGCCAGTCCCCCAACTTTTCCTGGTCCATCAGTCTACTCCAGCTGTGTCCGCAAGGCTCAGTGACTGGGGGAAATGGGAGAAACGGAGGAGACTGGGAGGGATGTGTGGAGCAGGGTATGTATGTTGAAAGGGACAGGCTGGAGGTGTGTGTAGGAAGTGGGGTGAAGAGGGTGTTGTGTATGGCGTCTGGAGTGGACAGGCTGTGTGTGTGTGTGTCATGGGGCTGGGGGGGAACAGGCTTTGTATGTTTGTATGTGTGTGTAGGGACTGGGAAAACAGGCTGTGTGTGAGTAGGGAGTGTGAGGGGCAGACTTTGTGTGTGTGTGTGTGTGTGTGGTAACATAGGCATGTTGCAGGGGTTGGTTGCGTGCACAGACTGGGTTGCTCAAATTGGAGGTTATGCTCAGGCAGGTGATCTGCATGTCTGTGCACTGGGAGGGGCTTTGTTGGCGGCGTTGGAGTGTTGGCTGCCAGGGGGGTTCCGGGGAGGGTCGCTGCTCGTCAGCACCATCAGCACCTATCTGCTGCCTGCACCGTAATGCCCCCCCCCTTCCTGCTGCGCAATGCCCCCCTTTCATGGCCGTTTCCTACCGGCCGCCTCCTGCCACTTCTCACTTCCCCTCCGCTTCATCATGGGCGGAAGTATGACAAGAACATAGAACCAGGGGACCACAGGCGCTGAATGATGAGTGACAATTTGTCTAATTGGCTACCTGGCGCAATGTGTATATGGGTTATCTGGCGCAATGTGTATAATGGGCTACTTGGCATAATGTGTATAAGGGGCTACCTGGTGCAATGTTTATAAGGGGCTACCTGTGTATAATATGCTCTACCTGGTGCAGTGTGTATAAGGGGCTACCTGGTGCAATGTGTATAATGGGCTACCTGGCACAATGTGTATAAGGGGCTACCTGGTGCAATGTGTATAATGGGCTTCCTGATGCAATGTGTATAAAGGGCAGCCTGTGCAATGTGTGTAATGGGCTACATGGTGCAATGTGTATAAGGGGCTACCTGGTGCAATGTGTTTAATGGGCTACCTGGTGCAGTGTGTATAATGGGCAACCTGGTGCAATGTGTGTAATGGGCTACCTGGCGCAATGTGTATATGGGGCTACCTGCCGCAATGTGTATATGGGGCTACCTGGCGTCATGTGTATAATGGGCTACCTGGTGCAATGTGTATAATGTGCTCCCTGGTACAATGTGTATAATGAGCTCCCTGGTGCAATGTGTATAATGGGCTACCTGGCGTAATGTGTATAATGTGTTCTTTGGTGCAGTGTGTATAAGGGGCTACCTGGTGCAGTTTGTATAACGATCTCTACATGGCGCAGCATGTATAAAAGGGGCTCTACTTGGCGTAACTTGTATAAAAGGGGCCCTACCTGGCATAACATAAAAGAAAGGGGCTCTACCTGGTGTATTGTGTATAAGGGGCTCTGTATAAGGGGTACTACTGTGTGGTGTAATGTGAATGACGGACAGTACTGTGTGGTGTAATGTGAATTGGTACTATTATGTAGCCATGCTCCTTTCCCCGTGAAGCCCCTCCCCTACATTTTTTGCACGCATCATCAACACGCAATGTCCCTGTTTTGAATATAGAAGAGGGGGTCACCAAAGGAAATGTTCACCCTGGGCGCCACAAGGTTTAGAACCAGCCCTGTATCCTGCCTCCCCTCAGAAAATTCCGCCTCCACTGGGGCTGCTTACAGAGGTTTCCCCAGCTGCTTTTCTATTCCAATCCGCCCCTGGCAGCAGTCAAGCTTTGCTCCGTGAAGATGGCCCAGGAGATCATGACTGAGCTATCTGGCTGCTGCTTATTGCTAAGGGAAGCCGGGATAAATAGCTGCTGCAGAGACAGAGGCACGCACCTCCAATCAACTGTAAGTTATACTACCTGCCAGCCGGCATATCTCATATCAGCAAGGAAAAGACTTTATTAGGTGTGTTATTTTCAGGGAGACCTGCTGGCAACAGGCTCCCTGCATCGTGGGACTGAGGGGAGAGAAGCAGACCTACTTCTTAAGAGTTCAAGGGCTCTGCTTCTTAGGCCACTGGACACCATTAGCTCCAGAGGGTTCGATCACTTGGTGCGCCTAGCTGCTTGTTCCCGGAGCCGCGCCGTCACCCCCCTCACAGAGCCAGAAGATTGAAGCCGGGTGAGTATGAGAAGAACTGAAGACTTCAGTGATGGCAGAAGACGCGTCTGAGGTACCGCGCAGCGTGCCATGCTCCCACACAGATCACGGCACTGAGGGTGCAGGGCACAGGGGGGGCGCCCTGGGCAGCATGGGGGGACCTCAGACAGCACTGGCATAGAAGTTAACAGTGCCCGGGCACTAGTTAAGGGACCCCCGCCAGTATAAAGAATTTGAGCGGGACGGAAGCGCACCATGTAGTGGGCGGGGCTTTAGCCCGCACAGCTCTGACCAGCACCATTTTTCTCTTCACAGAAGGCTGCAGATACGCTGGCCCAGTCCTCCACATTGTGCAAGTAACGGGTGCAAAACGGGGGGGGCACTGGCAATTTGGTGGTTTATTTTTATATAAAAAAGCACTGGCAGGTCTGGCCAGTCTTATTACTGGCCTCAGTACCGGGATAGGCGCTGCGTGTGAGCTGGCAGACCTCTCTCTGTCTCTCTCTGGCAGGCTTTAGTGTGGGTCTGTCTCCTATAGCCCCAGTGTGGTTGTGGCTGTCATTACGTGTGTGTGTGTGTGTGTGTGTGTGTGTGTGTGTGTGTGTGTGTGTGTGTGTGTGTGTGTGTCGACATGTCTGAGGCTGAATTCTCTTCCCAGGAGGAGGCTGGAGTGGGGACAGACAATTCTGTGAGAGTGGCAGTGTCGCCACCGCCGACAGATGATTGGGTGAATATGTTAAGTGTTTTAAACGCAAATGTGACTAAGTTGGCTAAGAGATTTGATAAATCTGAGTCTAAGAACCAGACATGGAGGAAATCCATGGAGGATGCTTTGTCACAGGCCCAGACCCCTTCGGGGTCACAGAAACGTGCATTTATCCAGATAGCAGATACAGATATCGACACGGACTCTGATTCCAGTGTCGACTATAGTGATGCCAGATTACATCCGAAACTGGCTAAGAGTATTCAGTACATGATTGTGGCGATAAAAGACGTATTACATATCACGGAGGACCCTGCTGTTCCTGATACTAGGGTCTGTATGTTTAAAGGAAAGAAACCTGAGGTAACGTTTCCTCCCTCTCGTGAACTGAACGCTCGTTTTGAAAAAGCTTGGGAATAGCCTGACAAAAAGATACATGTTCCCAAAAGAATTCCAATGGCATATCTGTTCCCCTCTGGGGACAGGGAAAGGTGGGAGTCAATCCCCACGGTAGACAAAGCTTTATCGCGTCTATCCAAAAAGGTAGCGCTTCCGTCCCCTGACACTGCAGCACTAAAGGATCCTGCGGATCGTAAGCAGGAAAATACCCTGAAATCCATTTATGTCACTACAGGGTCGCTACTCAGGCCTGCCGTTGCTTCGGCTTGGGTGAGTAGCGCTATTGAAAAGGGGGCATTTAACCTGTCCTCTGAGGTAGATACCCTAGACAGGGATAGTGTGATTTTGACTTTGGGTCACATCAAGGACGCTGCAGCATATTTAAAGGAACCTGTAAGGGATATTGGCCTTTTGGGATCAAGGGCCAATGCCATGGCAGTCTCAGCAAGGAGAGCATTGTGGATTCATCAATGGAATGCTGATGCTGACTCTAAGAAGGCGATGGAGTCTCTACCGTTTAACGGTAAGGTCTTGTTTGGTGACGGCCTCACTGACCAGGTGTCTACGGCTACCGCGGGTAAGTCATCTTTTTTACCTTATGTTCCTGCACAACAGAAGAAATCGCCTCACTATCAGATGCAGTCCTTACGGCCAAACAAATTCAAAAAAGGACGTGGGTCCTCCTTCCTTGCTGCAAGGGGGAGAGGGATTGGAAAAAGGTCACAGGCTGTGGCAAGTTCCCAGGAGCAGAAGTCCTCCCTGGCTTCTACCAAATCCACTGCATGACGCTGGGGCTCCTCTGAGGGAGTCCGCTCCAGTGGGGGCACGTCTCAAACTCTTCAGTCAGGTCTGGGTGCGCTCGGACCTGGATCCTTGGATAGTATACATAGGGGTATATTTACTAAAATTCGTATTTTTCAGAATGAGATTAAAGTTCAAACACGAATAACATCGAAAGTGTAAATTTGCAACTTTTTGAATTTATTACGACTAATTTACTAAGCTGTCGTATTCTGCATTTTCGTGTTTTCCGATGTCGATGTCATTCGTATTTTTTTGCAGTGTTTTACGGGAGTGAATAGTAAAACACTGCCGACATTAACACGATGAATCTCGGCCGGATCTGTGAGATCCGTGCAGGGCTTCATTGTGCACCTTTCGTAAAAAAAATAACATTGTTACAAATCTAAAAAAAAATGCGTGGGGTCCCCTCCCCTAAGCAAAACCAGCCTCGGGCTCTTTGAGCCGGTCCTGGTTGACAAAATATGGGGGGGGGGATGACAGGGGTTCCCCCATATTTCATAAACCAGCACTGGGCTCTGCGCCTGGTCCTGGTTCCAAAAATACGGGGGACAAAAAGCGTAGGGGTCCCCCGTATTTTTGAAACCAGCACCGGGCTCCACTAGCCAGGTACATAATGCCACAGCCGGGGGCACTTTTATACTGGTCCCGGCGGCCCTGGCATTACATACCCAACTAGTCACCCCTGGCCGGGGTACCCTGGAGGAGTGGGAACCCCTTAAATCAAGGGGTCCCCCCCTCCAGCCACCCAAAGGCCAGGGGTGAAGCCCGATGCTGTCCCCCCCCATCCAAGGGCGGCGGATGGGGGGCGGATAACCTTTTGAAAAAAATGTGAATATTGTTTTTAGTAGCAGTACTACAAGTCCCAGCAAGCCTCCCCCGCAAGCTGGTACTTGGAGAACCACAAGTACCAGCATGCGTTGGAAAACCGGGCCCGCTGGTACCTGTAGTACTACTACTACTAAAAAAATACGCCCAAAAAAACATGACACACACCGTAACAGTATAAGTTTATTACATACATGCACACCTCCAAACATACATACTTACCTATGTTCACACGAGGCTCGGTCCTCTTCTGCATGTAGAATCCTAGGAGTACCTGTTGAAAAAATTATACTCACATAATCCATTGTACCTTCTGTTCTTTGTATAATCCACGTACTTGGCAAAATAAAAAAAAACGGAAACCCGACCACGCACTGAAAGGGGTCCCATGTGTACACATGGGACACCTTTCCCCGACTGCCAGGATCCCCCCAGACTCCTGTCAAAGAGGGTCCTTTCTGCCAATCAGGGAGCGCCACGTCGTGGCGCCCTCCTTATTGGCTGTGTGCTCCTGTAGTGTCTGTGAGGCAGCACATGGCAGAGATACAATGTAGCGCCTATGCGCTCCATTGTATCCAATGGTGGGAACTTTGCGGTCAGCGGTTGACCGAAAGTAACCTCACCGCTGACCGCAAAGTTACGTTACGTGTAAAACAGACAGTTACGTGTAAAACAGACAGTTTGCAGACATTCATATTGTACCTTCAATTGAGTAATGTAGACCTTTGTATTATCACATTCAATTTAATTAAAATTCTTTATCACCTCCCCTACTAAATATAAAATTATTAATGAAAACTAAATAATAATAAAAATAAGAATTAACAACAAAAACTAACGAAAATAGGAATTAATGAGGTATCCAAAATTTGTTGGTTATGGGTTTGAATTATTTAGAAATAATGGAAATTTATTAAATATTAAAAATTCAAGAATTTTAATTAAATTGAATATGATAATACAAAGGTCTACATTACTCAATTAAAGGTACAATATGAATGTCTGCAAACTGTCTGTTTTAATCTCGTTATACTATATTTTATTTTATTTTTAATATGGTATTTATTTTATGCTGGTGTAATTTATTAAGGATTTACTTCTCAAATTTCAGTTAATTGTACTGTTACAATTAATTATACTGAATATGTTATAATTAATTGTCTCTTCCTAAATGGAGAGACCAAGGAATCATAGTCTGTTAGAAGTGTTGAATCACTGAATAGGATAACAAATAAATAATAGATAATAAATGTATTTAATATATAAAATAATTGATGTCCTTTATGTGTGTGTCAGATATTAAAAAAACAGTTTTGATATTTAATAAATATGAACAAGCAGATGGTGTAAATAAGAAATTATTAGTTTTATAAATGTTTATTAAACACATATACTATAATGAAGGATTAAAATCTCTTCAAGTGAAAGGGTTAAAACCTAATGAGACTAAATGATTGGTGCACCTTGGGATAAAAGAAGGAAATCGGAAGGGGAGTTAATACTTCTGAAGAAGGCGAGGGTAACAGGCTGAGAAACGCGTCAAGACTACCCCTTATCTGTAGACAAAAGCACTGTAAACTCCTGCACACGAGCCACCGGTGAATCTGTGAGACGGAGATAGTAACATATTAACATAGTATCTGAAGTTGAAAAAAGACAATTGTCCATCGAGTTCAACCTATTTGTAGTCTCCTATGCACGATGATTTGTCTAAAATTATGATTGATGCTGATTTCAGCCATTGCATTTTATCCATTTTTATAGTAACTATAGTGCGTGACTAACTGACTATGCACCATAACCCTGGATATCCTTATTGTCAAAGTCGTAAAATATTACAGTACACACATCACGTACAAACACCACATAGATGGCTCTGTGCGCGTACTTATTCAGCCGTGCGTGCACATATTCGCAAATTGCGTATGATCGCTCACGCGGTCGTGTGTGTTAGCGCGTGGTATGAGTAATTATGGAGGCATTTGTACTCGCATGAAAAGCCACAAAGACAGATCATATATTGCATAAATCATCCACTGTCTGCTCATCCTTCTAATAGCATGAAGATGGTTCGCACATAAATTATCCTCCCAGAAACTCAAATACAATGTACCAGATGGCCTTATTTACGCAAAGCTTTGAAATCCTATGAAGAAGGCAAATACCTTTGGTTACCCCCATTGTTCTAGAGTTGTCCAGTATCTGTTGAAGACAATAAATACTGAATTGTCATTGTCTTATCTGAAGACAGGACAAACAGAAAGACTATATACAGGAACCTAGGTTGACTGAAGAGAAACTCAATTAGCAATAGCTAACAAATTACAAACCAGACATTTAGAAATCTGAGGTAATAACATTCATAGTCTAAACTCTTGGAGATATATATATATATATATATATATATATGTATGTATATGTGGACACGGGATGAGGTGGTAGAGAGCGACCAAAGGTGCCAAATAATTGCTAAAAGCAGTATGATGTTATATAAAAAAAAGTATACAAATTTATTGCAGTGGAACGCACTATACAAAACTGGTTATAAAATCATACAAGCTCATATAAAAAAGATATATATATGACCCATACAAAAAACATAAAATAAAAAAAGGTATTAAAATTTAAAAAAGAAAAGAGAAAAGCATGGTGACATAAAACCACTTGTGTTGCTTAAAAGACTTAGAAGTATCACTCCAGTACAGAAGGTAAAAGAATACTTAAAAAGTTTAAAAGGCACAAGGGAATAGAAAAGGCTTTTCAAAAGGTTTTAAAAGAGGAATCAAAAATAGCTTAGCTTTGTGGTGAGGTTAGATCAAGGATTAGCACCCAAGGTGCCTTTTAAACTTTTTAAGTATTCTTTTACCTTCTGTACTGGAGTGATACTTCTAAGTTTTTTAAGCAACACAAGTGGTTTTATGTCACCATGCTTTTCTCTTTTCTTTTTTAAATTTTAATACCTTTTTTTATTTTATGTTTTTTGTATGGGTCATATATATATCTTTTTTATATGAGCTTGTATGTTTTTATAACCAGTTTTGTATAGTGCGTTCCACTGCAATAAATTTGTATACTTTTTTTATATAACATCATACTGCTTTTAGCAATTATTTGGCACCTTTGGTCGCTCTCTACCACCTCATCCCGTGTCCACATAACCATTTTCATAGGTAACGGTACCAATACCTATATCTATTTGAGGTAACGAGCTGACACCCTGATATACAAAAGGGAGTGCAAACACATCAAGCAGTTTTTTGCACACTACTTGTAAGGTTCCCATTCTAGTGTTAACACATAAGATACTGCATCCGTGGCGCTGATATCTTTCCAGTACACATATATATATATTTATTTCCTAACAAATTGTAATAGCAGGAGTGTGTGTGTGTATGTATGTATGTATGTATGTGTATGTATATATATATATATATATATATATATGGATATCTTGAGGATGGAAATAGATAATCATATCATGTGTGGGATCATATTGTTCAGAGTTACATAAGCATTAATCTGGTGGGTATAAGAATATTGTCACATATTGCAACATTAAGTTATTAATAATACCAGATTTATGTATGATTAATGTGATGGGTTTAACTGGTCATGGGGTGGGAACTCAGATGTAAACAACAGAAATCACATCTCTAGTCTTAGCCATCGCCCACCTCATGAGCTGACCAATGATCCCCGGTGCACAGGATATGTCCCACCCCTGAACCAATGGAAGAAGAGCACACAGTATCTATTGTATTATGTTTTGATCTATTGTATAAAAAGCCAGCTGCATGCCTGGTCCCACACAGACTCTGAAGGTCATCTACCTTGATGACTGAGGACCAGACGGGAAGCGCAGGTGAAACCAAAACGTATGTACCGTTGACTGTAGCCATTTTTATATTGTATTGTATTGTATTGTATTGTGATTGTAACCCCCTTTCAGTAATTATATGTTGGTGAGTCGGAACCCGGCATCTTAAATACAATCTGGTGTCGTGTCTCTTTTCCCTGCTAAGGTTATAAGTGTATTTTCAGTCACACATGTAGCTGCAGAGTGCTCACGGAGTGTCTTTGGGTGTATACGCACTGCGTGTACTTTGTACGGCCAGCGCGGCGTTAGGCGGCGTTAGTACGTACATAGTACGGGGCTTTATATGCTAATGGTGTAAAAAAAGTACGTAGGCTAAGGATTGATTACAGCGGCCGCAGCGGCTCCATTTAAAGTGTATTGAATGTCTTTTTAAAGTGTTGCTTTTGGTCCTGTATGGAAATCGACGTTTACAATTGGGGGCTCCTCCGGTTTTTCACATGCTCGCAGACTAGCAGGTCATAGCAGACTTAATCTATCAGCAAAGGATGGAAAGTTATCCACGTAACCTTTTCCTGGTTGGTGGATGTTCTAAAAACCCTATTTGTGTGCTGTTAGATTGCGTCTGCTCTGTCTGGTCTGCAGAGGTGCTGATAGAACCCGTAGGTAAACAGGAAAAAAGCTATTTAAAAATCTGTGTAATTTTTTTTTGGCGCCAAAAGCGTACACAAAGGGCACCGATACTTTGCATACTCTCTCACATATTGTTGCCACAAGGTATAGATTGCTAGACCAGTTTAGATCTGTGTGAAATCGGATACATTTGTTGCTATATAGTTAAAATTTGAAAGAAAAGTATTTAAGGAAGTAATTATAAAGACACAAAACGCAGGTCTGGCCCAGTCATAAAGGGTTACACAGAACAAGTTGTGTCTAGTGGGCAATAGTAGATTTTATAGCTCACGTTTATCGAAGTTGTGTGATTTGTTTTATTTTGGACGCACGTTTTGTACACGTGGCTCGGACAAAGTACAGGGCCGCGCACGCAGCGTAAAAGGCACGAATGGTTGCTTGTTTACGCAAAGTGTGTAAGAGTGCGGACACTAGGTACAAATTACACGATAATTTTGTTCATTTAAAAGGTGGGATAGTAGCCATGCTACAATAGCACATAACTATCCGGTTTCAAAAGCAGATTAGTATAAGACTTTTGTTTAAACTGTATTGCCTCTGGGGGAAAAGCTGCCGATCAGAACGAGTGGAAATTTTCTGTACAGAAAAACAAAGTATATTTGAGTGAGTGAAAGTAGGAGTGAACGTATTGAACCCCGTGAATTCAGGATCCCGTCGTTTGGTACACCAAGTGAGTGGAGGCTTGGCGGCGTGAGGCGGCTGACTCACGTTAGTATAGGTTTTGGAATACGTAAGTCGAGAAGAGACTTACACAGGAGCGTGGTAGGGAATTGTGAATTGTGACCCATATAGTTTTTTTGATACACTCCGGCTAAGGTTTCGCAGCTTGTGATTCGATTCCAGTGGTCATAGGGCGGATAGGTAACAAGTAACTATACGCTGTGCGATTGGACCGCATGTTTGTGGGTGCGATACATAGCGCAACTTGATACCCCTTTACGAGCTTTTGCGTAAAATCACGGTATCATTATCGCTGTATAGAGCATACGCAAGCGTGATTTGTGTACAAGTGCATAAGGGAGTTTTCACTGGTCTCAGGAAAATCTCCAACGGCAGATATTTACTGGAAAGGGTAAGTCACTCCTAAAAACTTCCAGTAAATATAGGTCAATTAGAGGCCTTAAGTTGGGTACATTGCCTTCCGCTATCAACAGTGTATCGCAGTACCGGCCAACGTGGTCGGGATTGGGTGAAAGTGCTCTAAGACCTTTCACCGTCTGCTTATATTGAGTATTTTGGTGTTTGTGGGAAAAGGCCCACAATTATGGGAGCCAGTTGCTCAACTAAGAGACGTATGGTAGCCAGGGTTCAGGCAGGAGAGTCGCGGCCCAAGGAGCCGCGAGGTTTATAATGTGTGGGAAATATGGTCCACACGCTGAAGTTTATTGTGACGAACGGGTACGTATGACTGACAAAGATAGGGTATCATTCCCTAGGGTGGGCAGCTTTGAACCAGAGGTACTGCAGAATGTAGATAGTAAAATATGTCTGATTAAATCCAGAAAACAAAGGATTAGACATAACGATTGTTTAAACCTGTGACAACAAGAGGGGGAGGTGCAAAGGGAACAAACTCGCAAAGCAAGTTCCAAACCTAGCAGGAATGAGGGCACGGACACACCATTATCGACACAGGTCGAAAGGTAAGAGATGGCTACAGTCAATGGTATATCTGTAAATGATAGTAGAATACAAGAGATATGTATTAACCCTAACTATTGCAAGTTGTATCCTGTTTTGAAGTCTCTCCAAGGTTATAGGTCACAGGAAGATGAAGGACTCAGCCAAATCGCAGCTCTCATTCAGGCAGTCACCTTGCAGGAAACTCAGGTGGGGCCTGTCCATCCAGTTAGAGCAGTAACAATATTCCCCACTGAAAGAACTGGTGAGGTCACAGCTACTGGTAAGTGTGAGACGGGTCATTGCACAGAGACAACAACACCTTACAGCAAACAGATTTGGAACGGAAAGGTAGGATTACATCCTGTCTTGGAAATAGTAACTCCCAATGGGGGAACCGATAGTCAGGGAGAAATCCTCACCAGGAATAATGCAATGTATTGCCTGTGGGCCAGAGCTGAGCTGCGGTCAATCATTTCAGAATTCCCCGATCCCCGGAAGCATTTAGCCAGATGTCAGAAGTTTATCAGAGATCTGGGTAATGCTCATGAACCAGCTAACAAAGATTGGCGGATATTTTTGAAAGCGTGCCTATCCCCTAATATTGACACCCAAAAATTCATCACTGATTGTAGATTAGAGTCGGATAGTCCTATGACTGACGGAAACAATCAGGAGAATGTGGAACAAATTAACAGGCAACTAGAGTTGTATTTCCCCACTACTGTTAAGTGGAGAAGAATTCTCTCAATAAAACAGAGGGAAAATTAAATGGCACTGAATATTTCCATCGGGCTCTGCAAATAATGGATAGATACGTTGGGATATCGGATATAGGGAACAATGCGGATTACAGGGAGGTGGCTGTCTCTGTGCTAATGGACGGGCTCAATAAGACAGTAAGGGATAGGGTACAAACATCTTTGCCTAATTGGAGAGGGGTTACAGTGGCTTGTCTTAGAGAGTGCGCAATTGAACACCACAAGAATATTGTTAGGCGCAGAGAGCAGGAGGAGAGGCTGAGGACTGCAAATATACAGGCTCTTGCAGCACAGCCTCATCAGCCTAAACCCCAAAACCCTGGTGGTAAGAAAAGACCGAGAATATGTTACACTTGTAGGAAGGAAGGGCATTTTGCCAGAGATTGTAGCAGTAGTAGAACACATAGTCAATATAGACCCCTAGACAGAGAAAACAAGCCACATTATTAAACACATAGACGGGATCAAGGGACATATAGTAAGGAATCACGAGCCATATAGAAAACACTGATTCGGTTAATGGGAAGAACGGAATAAATGCAACTTTACCCTTTTGACAAAACTTGCTGGGGTTAAGATGAGGCCTCTAAACTTTTGCTTCTTTCTCTAGCAGAAATGGCCCCTGATTAACTTAATAGGAGTTTTGTTAGATATGGTATACATATAGCGTGCTACCGCCCAGGAAGTACAAAGTATGTTGGATACCCACGAAGACTAATATTGCATTTCACTGTTCTAGATTCATGTCCATCACAGGTAGAGGAAATTGTCTCACAGATACCGGCTTCCCTATGAACTTAGGATGGACAGGACACTGGATTGATGACTGGGATAGTCCCAGTAGAGATACAACACACATAGATTTTTTTTTTTTGGGTGTAGACCTAGTAGAAAAGTCATTCCCGGTAGTGCCCAATCCAGTTGTCAAATTTTATAAAATCCTCTTTGCCTCTTCAAACTTATCTGTTACTAACCTCTATGTGATTTGTCTTCAAAGTTTCCTCCTCATCTCTTACGTTCACCGACAGGAGGGTACAATACATGGACCCGATTACAGTTCGTACGCCACATGCCTACTCGGTCCTTCAGAGTTCTGCCCAAATCCAGTATATCTCACCAGCACAAAAACACCAGTATTACTACAGTGTGCCTGGTCATGCACAAAGGGTGGAGAATGAGAATACTGGTGAAGGGAGACTGTGTACAGACACCGATATGCATGTTGGTGAATGCCAAATCTGTCATTTTCTTTCTTTTTTTTATTTACTATTTTTCCCCTCTCTTCTCTCATCCAGAGACGGTTTACTTCACACAACTTATAACACACGATAGTAAATTGAAATGCAAAATTTGTGTTCCCTACAGGAAAAGGCGGTCTGGAGGTCAAAAGGGTATGGCCAAGAGTCTTCAGGACTTTGGACAGGTGGACATGGTAAGCCGGTGGCCCCCAGAGCATATCTTCCAAGTCTAGCTGAGGCGGCACACGGTCTGACTCATCTGGGCAAAGAGGGTATGTGCAAGCTGGTAAGAGCCTACTGGTGTGCGCCAGTATTCTTTTCTCATGCAGGTAAGAGAGCAATGACATGTTTTACTTGCTTGAGGAAGAATATTGGTAAGACAATACCAACAGAGCCATCCCATATCCCTCCGACAGATGGACCTTTTCAGGTAATTCAAATCGACTTCATACAGTTACCACCCTGTAGGAATTTGAAATATGTGTTAGTATGTATTGATGTATTTCCCAACCGGGTGGAAGCGTTCCCTGCTGCCACAAATACGACTATGGTCACTGCAAAGAAAATTGTGCAGGAATTTGTGTGTAGATATGGTATCCCTAGAATGATTGAAAGTGATAGGGGTACCCATTTTACAGGTGAAGTCTTTCAGGTCATGTGCAAACTGATGGGAATTAATAGCAAGCTGCATACTCCGTACCAGCCACAGGCGAGTGCAAAGGTAGAGAGAGTGAACAGCACTATTAAGAACAAGCTGAGCAAAGTGATGGCTGAAACTGGATTGCTGTGGCCAGAAGCTTTGCCACTAGTGTTGTACAGCATCAGAACCAATCCCAGGTCTCCACTTAACTTATCACCCTTTGAAATTCTTTTTGGTCGACAACCTCATGTAATGATAGACCCCCAGGATGATTTGAAATGCAATAATGAAGTGACTGTGAAATATTTGGTTGGGATGAGCCAGCAGCTGAGAAATCAACAAAGAAATCTAAAGCTGGTGATTCCTGACCTACCGGACAGTAATTGTCATGACATTGAGCCTGGGGATTATGTGATGATTCAAAATTTATTACGCTCAGTTTGCCTCATAGACAGGTGGGAAGGACCACACCAAGTCTTGTTAACCAGCACGACAGCACTAAAGGTCGCCGAAAGAGAGACTTGGGTCCACTCGTCCCACTGCAAGAAGGTCGCTGACCCGAAGAGAACTGTGTGTTCAAAGAGCAAGGTGAAGAGAACCTCGTATCACTAGAGTGTTTGTTCCGGGAAAGTTGAGAGGCAGGACTGTTGAAAGGCACCTGAGCACGGAGAGCAACAAGACCAAGGTGGTTGTCGCACCATTTTCTTTTTTCACCCCCCCCCCTGCATTTTCCTTTCTTTTTCTCCTTCTTATTTTCCTTCTTTCCCCTATCGAAATGGATCTATCACAAGAGACTGCGTTTCGGGTTCTGCTAGTAATTCTGATTTTGATCAGGACAATTTGTTTTGGTGAGGGTCCCAGAGAGGTCGAGCAGGGATCTGGAATGGGTTCTGATGGCGAGTACGAATTTGTAGGATCTCAGGAGCAGCACATCACTCGAGTAAAGGCTTGTATTAGTAAGCCCTCTGGTAGTCATGGAACTCGGAGGCAATGTGAAAGGTTATTGTCTGATGAATATTGTATTTGTAGGAATTGTGAGAATATAGTCGAGGATGGGTGCATCCAGAGATGTCAGTCCAACCTTAATATCGACATGGACCGACATCTGTTGAGTGATTACCACTCACTAGTGGGTAAGGTCTTAAACCAGACAGAATGCTGGGTGTGCTCACAGGTACCTCAAGGTCAGAGTAAGTCAGGATTAGTACCATACCCTTTAGAAATAGATGAGGTACTCGAATTATGGGGTGGGAGACCGGTGGACAAGAAATTCAATATCTCCAGGCCCCCTAGCTTGAAGCTCCACCAGTATCATGTAGACAGGTCTTTATTGTGTTTTAATATTTCCAATTACCGAAAACCAGGAAATTGGGAAGTGACGTGGAATAACCAGACAATGACCTTCTCACACAGAGCTGATTAGATACCTATCGACTCTGAACTTGTACGCCAGATAGCCAACAGTGGGAGGTATTTTCAGTATAGGTATACACGTGGAAGCAAGACCATGTGGGTTGGAAAAGTATCGTCATGGTATTGTGCCCATATCATCCAGCCCGCTACTTGTACTGAGCAAATGAGAGAACTAGGGATTGGTTTCTTTACATGGAAAGTTTGCTATATGGTGATGTTACATTTTGTCCCCTATGTTCTCCCAGATGATGCCTATTTCATATGTGGGAGGAAAGCGTACAAGTGGCTTGCCCCGAGCTCTGAGGGATTGTGTTATATTGGGAGAGTACTACCGGAGGTCATGACCATAACCCACGATAAAATGAAAGACGTTCACCGCAGTGCTCAGACTCCTTATACTCATACTCACTATAAACACATCATCAAGAGACACCTCATAGATAGGGCAGAGCACGCAGCCTCTGATTTGATCCACAAATTCACCGGGATTCAGTTCCTTCTCGCATTAGACATCACCCGTACTGCCAGAGGAACTATAAATTATAGGTATATCCATGCGCTAGCGAACTTGATAGATAATATCACTGAGATGTATTATGACACCTTCAGGTATACGGGAAGGGAGTAACAAACCTACAAGAAGGAACTGATCCAGCACAGGATGGTCCTTAATTATGTTACAGCCGTGACAGGTGGGTACTGTGTTACTCTGGCAACTCAATATGGTGTGAAGTGCTGTACGTATATTACGAACAGCACTGACGACCCCGCGAAGATCATCGATCAGAAGATGGACGAGATCTTGCAGTTGAAGTGGGAGTTCAGGAGGAAGCACAACCTTACCTTAGCGACTGTGGGTAATGAACTGATCGGCTGGGTCTCATGGTTGAACCCACGCAAATGGTTCTCAGGTTTAGGAGAGTGGGCTCAAAATGTCATTATGAGTGTGGGGAAGTTTCTCCTTTGTATCCTGGGAGTCATCATAATTATTGGTTTGATAGTTAGGTGTGTTCAAATTCGAACGCGGCGCAAGCACGGCACAAATTTGATGAGTCTAAGGAGCGAGGGCGCTGTTACAGTAGAAGATTTTATTTATGATCCATCCATAGAGACAGCGTTATGATAAGGATTGCAAATGAATATCATGGCCTGTTTCTTTCACCCGTTTTTTCTTTGTCTCCCCCTCTGCCCAGATACATCCAACCGGAAAAGACGTCAGCCCTATCCAAAGTGTTTATGTGAATTTATTTTTATGTATGTGTCTTATCTTCATCTCTGCAACCTCCAGTTAATGGCACACATAGTCGACAGGTGATAGCCAGATATACTAGCACGCACATATGTTCCCCCTCCATGTATCATCAACTAAATGTGCACCCCATTTGCTGGAATAAGAAGCCGAAAAGAGCTCGGTAGTGTTTGCCCATTTACAGACCCTTAATACGGGATGAGAAGGATTTAATGTATACTTTGCAATACCTCGAAGCTTATTTAGAACATTTACGGCACGATGATACATGCCCCTCAGACAATGATTCATACATACATGCTTTTTACTATCCCACTAGGCTATACATTTCCCACCAACAACTCTTCCCCGATCATCCAAGCTTCTGTATATAATGTATAGATATTTTTCTGTTTATTGATTAGTTAGTGGCAGTTATTGGTGACTGCCAAAGGGTGGACTGTCGAAGTCGGAAAATATTACAGTGTACACATCACGTACAAACACCACATAAATGGCCACCGTGCGCGTACTTATTCGGCTGTGCGTGCACATATTCGCAAATTGCGTATGATCGCTCACGCGATCGTGCGTGTTAGCGCGTGGTATGAGTAATTACGGAGGCATTTGTACTCGCATGAAAAAGCCACAAAGACATATATATTTAATCCATATATTGCATAAATCACCCACTGTCTGCTCATCCTTCTAATAGCATGAAGATGGTTCTCACATAAATAATCCTCCCAGAAACTCAAATACAATGTACCAGATGGCCTTATTTACGCAAAGCTTTGAAATCCTATGAAGAAGGCAAATACAGTACCTTTGGTTACCCCCATTGTTCTAGAGTTGTCCAGTATCTGTCGAAGACAATAAATACTGGATTGTCATTGTCTTATCTGAAGACAGGACAAACAGAAAGACAATATCCAGGAACCTAGGTTGACTGAAGAGAAACTCAATTAGCAATAGCTAACAAATTACAAACCAGACATTTAGAAATCTGAGGTAATAACATTCATAGTCTAAACTCTTGGAGATATATATATATTTCCTAACAAATTGTAATAGCAGGAGTGTGTGTGTGTGTGTGTGTGTGTGTGTGTGTGTGTGTGTATATATAGATAGATAGATAGATAGATAGATATGGATTTATGTATATCTTGAAGATGGAAATAGATAATCATATCATGTGTGGGATCATATTGTTCAAAGTCACATAAGCATTAATCTGGTGGGTATAAGAATATTGTCACATATTGCAACATTAAGTTATTAATAATACCAGATTCATGTATGATTAATGTGATGGGTTTAACTGGTCATGGGGTGGGAACTCAGATGTAAACAACAGAAATCACATCTCTAGTCTTAGCCATCGCCCACCTCATGAGCTGACCAATGATCCCCGGTGCACAGGATATGTCCCACCCCCGAACCAATGGAAGAAGAGCACACAATATCTATTGTATTATGTTTTGATCTATTGTATAAAAATACAGCTGCATGCCTGGTCCCACACAGACTCTGAAGGTCATCTACCTTGATGACTAAGGACCGGACGGGAAACGCAGGCGAAACCAAAACCTTATGTACCATTGACTGTAGCCATTTTTCTATTGTATTGTATTGTGATTGTAACCCCCTTTCAGTAATTATATGTTGGTGTATCAGAACCCGGCATCTTAAATACAATCTGGTGTCGTGTCTCTTTTCCCTGCTAAGGTTATAAGTGTATTTTCAGTCACACGTGTAGCTGCAGAGTGCTCATGGCGTGTCTTTGGGTGTGTATGCACTGTGTGTACTTTGTACGGCCAGCGCGGCGTTAGTACGTAAAGTACGTACACGGTACGGGGCTTTATATGCTAATGGTGTAAAAAAAGTACGTAGGCTAAGGATTGATTACATCGGCCGCAGCGGCTCCATTTAAAGTGTATTGAATGTCTTTTTAAAGTGTTGCTTTCAGTCCTGTATGAAAATCGACGTTTACATTATCCATGAGGAATTTATCTAACCCATTCTTAAAGGTGTTGACAGAGTCCGCCATTACAACTCCCTCAGGCAGGGAATTTCAAACACGTATTTTTCTTACCGTGAAAAAGCCTTTACGACGTATTGTGCGGAATCTCCTCTCCTCTAACCTGAGCGAGTGTCCACGAGTCCTATGTGTTGATCTGGCCAGAAACAGGTCCCGCGCAAGCTCTGAGTATTGTCCCCTTATATATTTGTAGATGTTGATCATATCCCCTCTTAGTCTCCTCTTTTCTAATGTAAACATGCCTAGTCTTTGAAGCCTTTCCTTGTATTCCATCGTCTCCAGGGCTGGTGCTAGAGTGTTCGGCGCCCCCCTGCAAACTGTAAATTTGCACCCTCCCATATTCCTTTGGCCCGCGCCGGGAAAAGGGGTGTGGTCTCACAAGTAAGGGGCATAGCCACACAATAGTACCCCCATTCAAAATTATGCCACAATTTAGCACAATCTTATTCATCTTATACGTAATGCCCCACCCGTAGTAGTAGCGTCCTTATATGTAATGCACCCCAGTAGTAGTAGCATCTCTATGCATAATGCCCCCCCAGTAGTAGTAGTAGCGTCCTTATACATAGTGCACCCCCAGTAGTAGTAGCGTCCTTATACGTAATGCACCCCCAGTAGTAGTAGCATCCTTATACATAATGGCCCCCCAGTAGTAGTAGCATGCTTATACATAATGCCCCCCAGTAGTAGTAGCATCCTTATACATAATACCCCCCCAGTAGTAGTAGCATCCTTATACATAATACCCCCCCAGTAGTAGTAGCATCCTTATGCATAATGCCCCCCCCCAGTAGTAGTAGCATCCTTATGCATAATGCCCCCCCAGTAGTAGTAGCGTCCTTATACGTAGTGCACCCCCAGTAGTAGAAGCGTCCTTATACGTAATGCACCCCCAGTAGTAGTACCGTCCTTATACATAATGCCCCCAGTAGTAGCATCCTTATATGTAATGCCCTCCCCCCAGTAGTAGTAGTATTGTTATACGTAATGCCCCCCAGTAATAGTAGCATCCTATACATAATGCCCCCAAGTAGTAGTATCGTCCTTATAGGTAATGACCCCCCCATTAGTAGCGTCGTTACACGTAATGCCCCCCCTGTAGTAGTAGCGTCCTTAAAGCACACATAAACGCACACAGACATACCACACACACACAGACAATTCACACAGACAATTCACACACACACACACACACACACACACACACACATTTCCCTCTCACCCTTCACTTACCTAAGCCAGTCTCCCTCTGAGTCTGTACACTACAGCAGCCTGGTCCGTGTAGCTCCGCCCCCTTCTGTCCCGTTTAGCCCCGTCCCCTCCATCCTGTGTAGCTCCGCCCCCTTCTGTCCCGTACACAGCGCTGTCCTGTCACACAGGTAAGGGGAGGGAGGAGGATTTTCATGCTGCATGCGCCGCTGCCAGTGCCTGTCATACAGTGACAGGCACAGCAGCAGCAGCAGGGGGGACAGGACGGCGCAGCAGGGAAGGAATGCAGAGCAGGGGGAGCGCCTCTCCATCCCAGTGCCTCCCTGCACTGCATCCCTTCGCTGAGCGGGTAGCGCCGGGCCTGATCATCTCCATGCCCTTAATTAGTTTGGTTGCCCTCCTCTGAACCTTTTCTAGCTCCAGGATATCCTTTTTGTAGTACGGTGCCCAGAATTGTACAGTATTCAAGGTGTGGCCTCACTAGTGATTTATATAACGGGAGTATAACACCCTCGTCCCTTGCATCAATTCCCCGTTTTATGCGTGCTAGTATCTTATTGGCCTTCTTTGCTGCCACCCTACTTTGGGAACTGCTGCTTAGTTTGTTATCTATGAGAACACCTAAGTCTTTTTCCAGTACAGTATCCCCTAATTTTACCCCATTCAGTATGTAGGTGTTATTTTTGTTCTTGCTACCACAGTGCATTACCTTACACTTGTCTGTGTTGAAGCGCATTCTCCATTTGGCTGCCCATGCTTCTAATTTAACTAAGTCGCTCTGAAGAGACTCAGCATCCTCCTCTGTATTTATAGCCTTACACAATTTGGTATCATCTGCAAAAATTGACACCATGCTCTCTAGACCTTCTGTCGTTAATGAAAATGTTGAACAATAGCTGTCCTAATACTGAGCCTTGTGGCACACCACTTAACACTTCAGTCCAATTTGAAAGAGATCCATTAACCACAACGCACTGCTCTCTATTATCTAACCAATTCTTGACCAGTAGTAGTAAGTAAGTAGCAGTAAGCAATAAAGCAGCCACCAGCAGGCTAGGTTAGCAATTGAAACTATAACACACTAAATATGATGTCTCATAATATGATACAGTAAAAATCTTCAATAAACTGTTGTTTGCGCACATGGACATTACGGCTTAATGCTAATGTCCATGTTGCAATAATCGCAATATTGTGAAACACTGTAAACTGTCCCACAACAACATTAGTACTGTGAGACACACTAGAAGTTAATTGGCTCGTATATTGATATTTACACAAAGGACTTATGGTGATGTGCACCTGTACCCTTTATATAATAACGATACTATTTATAAATATTAAAAAGATCAAAACTTAAATGAGCCATGATATAGAATGTTTCCCTAACGTCTAGCTGTTATGTTTGCTGCAGTGTCTAAATTTATGAGAATGTAACAATATAAGCTATTTATTTGGTACAATAGTCTTAAGTAGGTAAGATACCTCATTATCATTTATAATACTCAGTCAAATATACTGTGACTCGACCCAATCTGGGGTGATAATTTTCATTATTAAACACAGTTAAATATTTAATGGAATATAGTAAATAAGCCAGCGGGTGGGCTAGAGAAATTATTAACTGTAAAGCTCGTCTTTAAAAGGGGAGTAAAAGTGCGGCAAGCAGCCGTGGACACCTGTAACAACAGTCTTTGGATTCAATTATTCCCATGCGATACTAAATTAAAGGGAAAGGACTAATCTGTATAAAAGACTGGACCCAAATTACAAATGAATGCTGAATAATTTATTATTCAGAGGTCATTGTCAATGGAGTCACGCCGCATGTTATGCCCAGACCCGTAAATTAGACATGACCTTTTTGCATATAGAATAATTATCAGCGTATATATTAGGGTCACATGTTAGCAGAGTCCTCTCGAGTAACCATTTAATATATGGGTGTTTATATGAAGACATAACTCTCCCCGTGGTGGAGCTGATTTACAGTTCTCGTTTCATAATGTTATGAGCCCTCCCTTTTTTATGATACTTGAAATATGTAAAAGGACCAATTGTGTTCCACCAATATCAGGGTTCATTACCTACCACTTCAGTACCTATGTTACATATGGATACATTTTCTCATAATTATATTTGCTGCTGCTTATTCCGCATGTAATACATAACAGTCAATAATAATCCGCACAATTTCAGTGTTATTTAAGGAATGTAAAAGAAGAGAGCGAAACCATTGATTCTGCACAGTGAATCAGCTTTTATTATTTTAATTTATAACATATGGTTCTCATTTGCTGGGCAATTTTATTGAGTAATAATAAAAGTTATATTTTAATAAATTAAATATATTTCTTCTTCTAAGTGCGCCAACAAAGAGACAATGTTTTCTGTCCAAAGTTGTTCTTCATTTTTATTGTCTATGGCAGCACCCCCTACAAATAGATGCAGATTTTTCAAGCTATAATTTAATTTGGGGATCATTCTAGTGTAAAAAACAAAAAATTCTGGTGCAGAAGACATCCATTCTCCCCCTTAAATATATCATCCACCTCTTTACCCTGATCGAGGTTTGCACTTACTGTTTCATAAAAACCAAGTAAGTTGGTTTGACAGGATCTGTCCTTCATGAATCCATGTTGATTCCTTTTAATGATTTTATTGGCTTCAAGGAATTTCTGAATACTATCCCTTCGAATACCTTCCAATACTTTCCCCACTATAGATGTAAGACTAACTGGTCTATAGATGAACGCCCAGCCAAAGGCGTGGCCGCGATAATATATTGCTGAATTAGCTATTCCTGCCGTCCCTATGTGGACAAAAGCACTGGGAGGCGTTCTGTAAAATCCTGCACACCGGAGCCACCGGAAAATCTGTGCGATGGAGACGAGCGCCCAGCCAAAGGCGCGGCCGCCAATACCCACTGCCGAATCAGCTACTCCTGTAGTCATCCCTAGTGCAGTGAAGCCGAGGTGTGCACAACTAGTAGGACCAGGAACGGCACGCCAGCCGACAGCCTCTGACGGGCACGCCCGTCTGTACCATCAATTGGAACTGGACCTGCCTTTCCAAAGCAGGAGAGCCAATCATTCGGTAAGCGTATCCAAGCTCAAATTGTGATTGGTAAGCGTGCAGAACTTTCATATAGTGACTGCAATAAGAACTCTTGCAGTGGGAGGAGCTAAAATTAAGAATATTATCCCAAAGATCGGGGCATATTAATATTGCTATCCTCTAGAATTGTTTGAACTGTCATTTAAAATTAATATTTAATAGTCACAGGAGACTGCAGAATCATCCCAACGCATACTGTGGAGAATTCTATTGGTGTGGATACATTCAGTTTAAATAGTTGCAACATAGTATGCTTATATTGCAAGTGTATCCACCCCGTACAGCTGAAATAGTCACATGAAGTGCTATTATTGTCTTTTATGATCTCTGAAAGAGAGTGTTAAGTAAAAGGAATATTGAGTATATGTGGTTTTAAATGTAATTTTATGGTTGATCTTAATTGTTTAATAAATACTCTTTGTTACTAGACAGCACTTTCATAATTTATTCACTGTTGATCTGAGTATAGCCTGCACAAACATTTCAGCAACATGCCCTTGACACTTCCATAACACACACATAAAATGGACCATTTCCGTACGTCTGGCTAGCCACCTCCCTATCACCAGCCAATCACTGCCCAGGTACACCCAATACATTTTCAGTACACTTGCTTGTTTGTGCATCTGAAATTGCAACTGCGACTCGGCCTGATTCTGATTAACCACGTAATGCGCCGTCCCACCCTGTCCCCCCGTTTTTGACGAGGAGATCCGTTCTGCAGCTGTGCTTAGTATAATGTGTAAATATTTAAAAAAATACTTTTTCAACTTTATTAAATAAAATAAATTGAAAAAAACAATGTTAACGCTTTTGAAGGCAAAAATCGTCAGTTAAGTGGTTAATACGTAAACCCATTGGTTTACGTACTAACTATCTGTTTCTGGGTCTGAGTAGGCACAGGAAGCGTTTTGCGCATGTGCAGAACGGATTCTCAGGGACGTGCGGTGAGGAAAATGGCTGAGGAGGCACTGTCTTGTACCAGAGCCAGATTTACACACCATATACTGTATGTTCTGTGTGATCATTAGCGGCCTCCCTTAGCTGCATGATTGACATACTGCAGTGTCTGGGGGAGGGGGAAGGGTGTACTGCAACCATGACCGTTCTCGAAAATGAGGGGCGAGTCTTCTTGTAGGACTGCTGAGTCCAGGACCCGACAGTGGCGTTCCAGTAGTCCGTCTGAGTAAGCTTCATAGACTGGCCAAGGGCAGCAATGGTGATCCAGTGCTGCTTCTTCGGATGCAGCACCGGATTACAGATGCTGGCAGGAGGTATCTATTTCATACAGAAACCTCCTGCAGCATTTGTATGCTAGTTGTACAGCATTGCACAGCTTCTTCCTTGCAATATGTTTTCTCTTACGTCCTAGAAGATGCTGGGGACTCCGTAAGGACCATGGGGATAGACATGGGCACTTTAAGAAAGACTTTAGGTATGGGTGTGCACTGGCTCCTCCCTCTATGCCCCTCCTCCAGACCTCAGTTTACTACTGTGCCCAGAGGAGACTGGGTGCATTACAGGGAGCTCTCCTGAGTTTCCTGTCAGAAAGTATTTTGTTAGGTTTTTTATTTTCAGGGAGCCTGCTGGCAACAGACTCCCTGCATCAAGGGACTGAGGGGAGAGAAGCAGACCTACTTCTGTCAGTTTCAAGGCCCTGCTTCTTAGGCTACTGGACACCATTAGCTCCAGAGGGATCGGTACGCAGGTCTCACCCTCGCCGTCCGTCCCAGAGCCGCGCCGCCGTCCTCCTCACAGAGCCGGAAGATAGAAGCCGGGTGAGTATGAGAAGAAGGAAGACTTCAAAGGCGGCAGAAGACTTCATGATCTTCACTGAGGTAACGCACAGCGGTGAAGCTGTGCGCCATTGCTCCCATACTCCTCACACACGGCAGTCACTGTAAGGGTGCAGGGGGGGGCGCTCTGGGCAGCATATAAACCTCTTTCTGGCAAAAATAGATATGTATACAGTTGGGCACTGTATATATAATGAGCCTCCGCCAGTTTCAGTATATTTGAGCGGGACAGAAGCCCGCCGCCGAGGGGACGGGGCTTCTCCCTAAGCACTCACCAGCGCCATTTTCTCTACAGCACAGCGCTGAGAGGAAGCTCCCCGGACTCTCCCCTGCTTAACCACGGTGAAAGAGGGTTTTGAAGAAGGGGGGGCACATAATTTGGGGCATTTATACATGTACAAACAGCGCTACTGGGTAAACATATATTTATATAGGGTTTTTTCCTGGGTCATATAGCGCTGGGTGTGTGCTGGCATACTCTCTCTCTCTGTCTCTCCGAAGGGCCTTGTGGGGGAACTGTCTTCAGATAAGAGGATTCCCTGAGTGTGTGGTGTGTCGGTACGCGTGTGTCGACATGTCTGAGGTAGAAGGCTTTTAGGGGGAGGAGGAGGAGAGAATGAGTGTGGTGTCTCCGTCGACAACGCCGACACCTGACTGGATGGATATGTGGGAGGTTTTAAGTGCTAATGTAAATTTACTGCACAAAAGATTAGACAAATCTGAAGCTAGGGAACAGCCAGGGAGTCAACCCATGTCTGTCCCTATGTTGCAGGGACCTTCGGGGTCTCAAAAGCGCCCACTATCCCAAATTGTAGACACAGATACCGACACGCATTCTGACTCCAGTGTCGACTACGATGATGCAAAATTACAGCCAAAAGTGGCTAAATGTATTCGATATATGATTATTGCAATCAAAGATGGTTTCAGAGGAACCCCCTGTCCCTGACACGAGGGTACACGTGTATAAGGGGAAGAAACCTGAGGTATCCTTTCCCCCCTCACATGAGTTGAACGTATTATGTGAAAAAGCTTGGGAATCTCCAGACAAAAAGCTGCAGATTCCCAAAAGGATTCTTATGGCGTATCCTTTCCCGCCAACGGACAGGATACGGTGGGAATCCTCCCCTAAGGTGGATAAGGCATTAACACGCTTATCCAAAAAGGTAGCGCTGCCATCCCAAGATACAGCTACCCTCAGGGACCCTGCTGACCGCAAGCAGGAGGTTGTCTTGAAGTCCATTTACACACATTGCGTCGGCCTGGGTTTGTAGCGCGGTAGCAGCATGGACAGATACCTTATCAGCGGATATTGAGTCCCTAGATAAGGATACCATTTAATTGATCCTGGGATATATAAAAGATGCGGTCTTATATATGAGAGATGCCCAAAGAGACATTAGTCTACTGGGTTCTAGAATCAACGCAATGTCCATTTCTGCTAGACGAGTCCTATGGACCCGGCAATGGACAGGCGATGCCGACTCAAAGAGGCATATGGAGGTTTTACCTTACAAGGGTGAGGAATTGTTGGGGAAGGTCTCTTGGACCTGGTCTCCACAGCTACAGCTGGTAAATCAAATTTTCTACCTTATATTCCCTCACAGCCTAAGAAAGCGCCACATTTTCAAATGCAGTCCTTTTGATCACAAAGAAACAAGAAAGTACGAGGTGCGTCCTTTCTTGCCGGAGGTAAGAGCAGAGGAAAAAAGCTGCACAACACAGCTAGTTCTCAGGAACAGAAGCCGCTACAAAATCCACCGCATGACGCTGCAGAAGTCCGCCCCAGTGGGGGCACATCTTCAAGTTTTCAGCCACATCTGGGTTCACTCACAGGTGGATCCCTGGGCAATAGAAATTGTTTCCCAGGGTTACAAGCTGGAATTCGAAGAGGTGCCTCCTCGCCGGTTTTTCAAATCGGCCCTACCAGCTCCTCCCCCGGAAAGGGAGATAGTGTTAAATGCAATTCACAAATTGTATCTTCAACAGGTGGTGGTCAAGGTTCCCCTGCTTCAACAAGGGAGGGGATATTACTCAACCCTATTTGTGGTCCCGAAACCGGACGGTTCGGTCAGACCCATTTTAAATTTAAAATCCCTGAACCTATACCTGAAGAGGTTCAAGTTCAAGATGGAATCGCTCAGAGCGGTCATCGCCAGCCTGGAAGGGGGGGGGGGGGGGGGGGGGAGGGGATTTTATGGTATCTCTGGACATAAAGGATGCATACCTTCATGTTCCCATTTATCCACCTCATCAGGCGTACCTGAGATTTGCTGTACAGGATTGTCATTACCAATTTCAGACGTTGCCGTTTGGGCTTTCCACGGCCCCGAGGATTTTCACCAAGGTAATGGCGGAAATGATGGTGCTCCTGCACAAGCAAGGTGTCACAATTATCCCGTACTTGGACAATCTCCTCATAAAAGCGAGATCAAGAGAGCAGTTACTGAACAGCATGTCACTTTCACTGAAGGTGTTACAGCAACACGGCTGGATTCTCAATATCCCGAAGTCGCAGTTGGTTCCAACGACTCGTCTGACTTTCTTGGGCTTGATTCTGGATACAGACCAGAAAAAGGTTTATCTTCCGATAGAAAAAGCTCAGGAACTCATGACTCTAGTCAGGAACTTATTGAAGCCGAAACAGGTGTCAGTGCACCACTGCACTCGAGTCCTGGGAAAGATGGTGGCGTCATACGAAGCCATTCCCTTCATCAGGTTCCACGCGAGGACTTTCCAATGGGACTTATTGGACAAGTGGTCCGGATCACATCTACAAATGCATCGGTTGATCACCCTGTCCCCCAGAGCCAGGGTATCTCTCTTGTGGTGGCTGCAGAGTGCTCACCTTCTAGAGGGCCGCAGGTTCGGCATTCAGGACTGTATCCTGGTGACCACGGATGCTAGCCTCCGGGGCTGGGGAGCATTCACGCAGGGAAGAAACTTCCAAGGTCTTTGGTCAAGTCAAGAGACTTGTCTTCACATCAACATCCTGGAACTGAGGGCCATATACAACGCCCTACGTCAAGCGGAGACCTTACTGCACGACCGACCAGTTCTGATCCAGTCAGACAACATTACCGCAGTGGCTCATGTAAACCGCCAGGGCGGCACAAGGAGCAGTGTGGCAATGGCGGAAGCTGCCAGGATTCTTCGCTGGGCGGAAAATCACGTAAGTGCACTGTCAGCAGTGTTCATTCCGGGAGTGGACAACTGGGAAGCAGACTTCCTCAGCAGACACGACCTGCATCCAGGAGAGTGGGGACTTCATCAGGAAGTCTTCGCACAGATTGCAAGTCAGTGGGTACTGCCCCAGATAGACATGATGGCACCCCGCCTCAACAAAAAGCCGCAGAGGTATTGCACCAGATCAAAAGACCCTCAGGCGGTAGCTGTAGATGCCCTAGTGACACCGTGGGTGTTCCAGACGGTCTGTGTTTCCTCCTCTTCCTCTCATCCCAAAGGTGTTGAGAATAATAAGGAAAAGAGGAGTACAGACAATTCTCATTGTTCCAGATTGGCCATGAAGGACCTGGTATCCGGATCTACTGGAAATGCTCACAGAAGATCTATCTGTTTCCTCTACAGCAGGACCTGTTGCAACAGGGGCCCTGTCTGTTCCAAGACTTACCGCGACTGCGTTTGACGGCATGGCGGATAAACGCCGGATCCTAGCGGAAAAGGGCATTCCGGATGAGGTCATTCCTACTCTGATAAAGGCTAGGAAGGACGTGACAGCTACACATTATCACTGTATATGGCGAAAATATGTTGCTTGGTGTGAGGCCAGGAATGCTCCTCCGGAAGAATTCCATCTGGGACGTTTCCTTCACTTCCTACAAACTGGAGTGAATTTGGGCCTAAAATTAGGCTCCATTAAGGTTCAGATTTCGGCCTTATCCATTTTCTTTTAAAAGGAAATGGCTTCTCTCCCAGACGTACAGACTTTTGTAAAGGGAGTGCTGCATATTCAGCCTCCTTTTGTACCTCCGGTGGCACCTTGGGACCTTAACGTGGTGTTGAGTTTCCTTAAGTCACACTGGTTTGAACCACTTAAAACGGTGGAGTTGAAATATCTCACTTGGAAAGTGGTTATGTTGTTAGCCTTGGCTTCGGCTAGGTGAGTATCGGAATAGGCGGCTTTGTCTCATAAAAGCCCCTATCTAGTTTTCCATATGGATAGAGCGGAATTGCGCACCCGCCCTCAATTCTTGCCTAAGGTGGTGTCATCGTTTCATATGAACCAACCTATTGTGGTGGCTGTGGCTACGCACGACTGGGAGGATTCCGAGTCCCTTGATGTAGTCAGGGCTTTGAAAATTTATGTGTCCAGAACGGCTAGAGTCAGGAAAACAGAAGCACTGTTTGTCCTATATGCGGCCGACAAAGTTGGCGCCCCTGCTTCAAAGCAAACTATTGCTCGCTGGATCTGTAACACGATTCAGCAGGCTCATTCCACGGCTGGATTGCCGTTACCAAAATCGGTCAAGGCCCATTCCACAAGGAAGGTGGGCTCTTCTTGGGCGGCTGCCCGAGGGGTCTCGGCACTACAGCTGTGCCGAGCTGCTACTTGGTCGGGTTCAAACACCTTTGCAAAGTTCTACAAGTTTGATACCTTGGCTGAGGAGGACCTCTTGTTTGCTCAATCGGTGCTGCAGAGTCATCCGCACTCTCCCGCCCGTTTGGGAGCTTTGGTATAATCCCCATGGTCCTTACGGAGTCCCCAGCATCCTCTAGGACATAAGAGAAAATAAGATTTTAAACCTACCGGTAAATCTTTTTCTCGTAGTCCGTAGAGGATGCTGGGCGCCCGTCCCAAGTGCGGACTACTTCTGCAAGGCTTGTATATAGTTTTGCTTACATAAGGGTTATGTTATAGTTTTCATCGGTCTTGGACTGATGCTATGTTGTTTTCATACTGTTAACTGGTTAGTATATCACAAGTTATACGGTGTGATTGGTGTGGCTGGTATGAATCTTGCCCTTGGATTAACAAAATCCTTTCCTCGTACTGTCCATCTCCTCTGGGCACAGTTTCTTTAACTGAGGTCTGGAGGAGGGGCATAGAGGGAGGAGCCAGTGCACACCCATACCTAAAGTCTTTCTTAAAGTGCCCATGTCTCCTGCGGAGCCCGTCTATCCCCATGGTCCTTACGGAGTCCCCAGCATCCTCTACGGACTACGAGAAAAAGATTTACCGGTAGGTTTAAAATCTTATTATAGTGTCTGTGCAATATTTTCTAGTGCCTATTAATGGAGGGGGTAATGTGGAGACAAGATAAAAAGTACACTTCAAAATAAAAATGGTAAACATACTTTTACCAAGTAGTTGGCATACATACAGGCGACTGAAGGACAATAAAAAGAATGTTATACCTCTATACTGCCGCTAGAACTTGGGTTATTGCCAAGATAATAATAGGTTAATCGGGGTCCAGTGACCCGGGCATCCAACCCGGCTTGCTTGCAGGGTTGATCCCAGGAAGGACTTGTATTTAGGGGCTGTGTAAATGGATAAGCTGGGTCATACGACCCGGTTCCCGTTTACAACATTGGGAGGACTGCAACGCTACTGTCTTCTTCCTGCAGTGATGACACTATCCGGGGCGGGGCGAGTGATGTCAAGGGGGCAGAGCCGGAGTCTAACCTGTGTACAGTGTAAACGGCTCAGACTCAAGAATAATCTGGATTGGAGCTGCCGTGGAAGGGGGCCACTCCCGGGTCTGACCTGGCTTGGCAAAAGTGGGTCAAACTCAGGAGGTATTATACCAATTTTAGACTAAAATGCTGGGTCACACCCTTGATTTTGTACATGGGTCTTACCTAGGTGCGGCCCAGCTGAGACCCTTTCCAAACTGGCGGCAGGACCCAGCTTATTGCAGGGGCGGTGACGTCATCACAGCACTTCCCAGTTCCCATGTATCCTTATTGGATATATATATATATATATATATATAAAATAAGATTTTACTCACCGGTAAATCTATTTCTCGTAGTCCATAGTGGATGCTGGGAACTCCGAAAGGACCATGGGGAATAGCGGCTCCGCAGGAGACTGGGCACAACTAAAGAAAGCTTTTAGGTCACCTGGTGTGCACTGGCTCCTCCCACTATGACCCTCCTCCAAGCCTCAGTTAGGACACTGTGCCCGGACGAGCTGACATAATAAGGAAGGATTTTGAATCCCGGGTAAGACTCCTACCAGCCACACCAATCACACCGTATAACTCGTGATACTATACCCAGTTTAACAGTATGAAAACAACTGAGCCTCTCAACAGATGGCTCAACAATAACCCTTTAGTTAACAATAACTATGTACAAGTATTGCAGACAATCCGCACTTGGGATGGGCGCCCAGCATCCACTACGGACTACGAGAAATAGATTTGCCGGTGAGTAAAATCTTATTTTCTCTGACGTCCTAGTGGATGCTGGGAACTCCGAAAGGACCATGGGGATTATACCAAAGCTCCCAAACGGGCGGGAGAGTGCGGATGACTCTGCAGCACCGAATGAGAGAACTCAAGGTCCTCCTCAGCCAGGGTATCAAATTTGTAGAATTTTGCAAACGTGTTTGCCCCTGACCAAGTAGCAGCTCGGCAAAGTTGTAAAGCCGAGACCCCTCGGGCAGCCGCCCAAGATGAGCCCACCTCCCTTGTGGAATGGGCTTTTACTGATTTAGGATGCGGCAGTCCAGCCGCAGAATGCGCCAGCTGAATTGTGCTACAAATCCAGCGAGCAATAGTCTGCTTAGAAGCAGGAGCACCCAGTTTGTTGGGTGCATACAGGATAAATAGCGAGTCAGTTTTCCTGACTCTAGCCGTCCTGGAAACATACATTTTCAAGGCCCTGACTACGTCCAGTAACTTGGAATCCTCCAAGTCCCTAGTAGCCGCAGGCACTACAATAGGTTGGTTCAAGTGAAAAGCTGATACCACCTTAGGGAGAAACTGAGGACGAGTCCTCAATTCCGCCCTATCCATATGGAAAATCAGATAAGGGCTTTTACATGACAAAGCTGCCAATTCTGACACACGCCTGGCTGAAGCCAAGGCCAATAACATGACCACTTTCCACGTGAGATATTTTAGATCCACGGTTTTAAGTGGCTCAAACCAATGTGATTTTAAGAAACTCAACACCACGTTGAGATCCCAAGGTGCCACTGGAGGCACAAACGGGGGCTGAATATGCAGCACTCCTTTCACAAACGTCTGAACTTCAGGTAGTGAAGCTAGTTCTTTCTGGAAGAAAATCGACAGAGCCGAGATCTGTACCTTAATGGAGCCCAATTTCAGGCCCATAGTCACTCCTGCTTGTAGGAAATGCAGAAATCGACCTAGTTGAAATTCCTCTGTTGGGGCCTTTTTGGCCTCACACCAAGCAACATATTTCCGCCATATGCGGTGATAATGCTTTGCAGTTACATCTTTCCTGGCTTTAATCAGCGTAGGAATGACTTCCTCCGGAATGCCCTTTTCCTTCAGGATCCGGCGTTCAACCGCTATGCCGTCAAACGCAGCCGCGGTAAGTCTTGGAACAGACAGGGCCCCTGCTGCAGCAGGTCCTGTCTGAGCGGCAGAGGCCATGGGTCCTCTGAGATCATCTCTTGAAGTTCCGGGTACCACGCTCGTCTTGGCCAATCCGGAACCACGAGTATTGTTCTTACTCCTCGTTTTCTTATTATTCTCAGTACCCTTGGTATGAGAGGCAGAGGAGGGAACACATAAACTGACTGGTACACCCACGGTGTCACTAGAGCGTCCACAGCTATCGCCTGAGGGTCCCTTGACCTGGCGCAATATCTCTCTAGTTTTTTGTTTAGGCGGGACGCCATCATGTCCACCTGTGGCCGTTCCCATCGATTTACAATCAGCGTGAAGACTTCTGGATGAAGTCCCCACTCTCCCGGGTGGAGGTCGTGCCTGCTGAGAAAGTCTGCTTCCCAGTTGTCCACTCCCGGAATGAACACTGCTGACAGTGCTAGTACGTGATTTTCCGCCCATCAGAGAATCCTTGTGGCTTCTGCCATTGCCACCCTGCTTCTTGTGCCGCCCTGTCGATTTACATGGGCGACTGCCGTGATGTTGTCTGACTGGATCAGTACCGGCTGGTGTAGAAGCAGGGATTTTGCCTGACTTAGGGCATTGTAAATGGCCCTTAGTTCCAGAATATTTATGTGTAGGGAAGTCTCCTGACTCGACCATAGTCCTTGGAAGTTTCTTCCCTGTGTGACTGCCCCCCAGCCTCGAAGGCTGGCATCCGTGGTCACCAGGACCCAGTCCTGTATGCCGAATCTGCGGCCCTCTAGAAGATGAGCACTCTGCAGCCACCACAGCAGAGACACCCTGGTTCTTGGAGACAGGGTTATTAGGCGATGCATCTGAAGATGCGATCCGGACCATTGGTCCAACAGGTCCCACTGAAAGATTCTGGCATGGAACCTGCCGAAAGGAATTGCTTCGTAAGAAGCCACCATCTTTCCCAGGACCCGCGTGCAGTGATGCACCGATACCTGTTTTGGTTTCAGGAGGTCTCTGACTAGAGATGACAGCTCCTTGGCTTTCTCCTCCGGGAGAGACACTTTTTTCTGGACTGTATCCAGAATCATACCCAGGAACAGTAGACGTGTCGTCGGAACCAGCTGTGATTTTGGAATATTCAGAATCCAACCGTGCTGGTGTAGCACCTCCTGAGATAGTGCTACTCCCACCAACAACTGCTCCTTGGACCTCGCCTTTATTAGGAGATCGTCCAAGTACGGGATAATTAAAACTCCCTTTCTTCGAAGGAGTATCATCATTTCCGCCATTACCTTGGTAAACACCCTCGGTGCCGTGGAGAGTCCAAACGGCAGCGTCTGGAATTGGTAATGGCAATCCTGTACCACAAATCTGAGCTACTCCTGGTGAGGATAGTAAATGGGGACATGCAGGTAAGCATCCTTGATGTCCAGGGATACCATGTAATCCCCCTCGTCCAGGCTTGCAATAACCGCCCTGAGCGATTCCATCTTGAACTTGAATTTTTTTATGTATGTGTTCAAGGATTTCAAATTTAAAATGGGTCTCACCGAACCGTCCGGTTTCGGTACCACAAACAGTGTGGAATAGTAACCCCGTCCTTGTTGAAGTAGGGGCACCTTGATTATCACCTGCTGGGAATACAGCTTGTGAACTGCCGCTAGCACAGCCTCCCTGTCTGAAGGAGTAATCGGCAAGGCAGATTTTAGGAACCGGTGGGGTGGAGACGCCTCGAATTCCAGTTTGTACCCTTGAGATACTATTTGCAGGATCCAGGGATCCACCTGTGAGCGAGCCCACTGATCGCTGAAATTTTTGAGGCGGCCCCCCACCGTACCTGGCTCCGCCTGTGGAGCCCCACCGTCATGCGGCGGACTTGGAAGAAGCGGGGGAGGACTTTTGCTCCTGGGAACCTGCTGTTTGTTGCAGCCTTTTTCCCCTACCTCTGCCTCTGGACAGAAAGGACCCGCCTTTTCCACGCCTGTTTTTCTGAGTCCGAAAGGACTGTACCTGATAAAACGGCGCCTTTTTAGGCTGTGAGGGAACATTGGGTAAAAATGCTGACTTCCCAGCAGTTGCTGTGGAAACTAGGTCCGAGAGACCATCCCCAAATAACTCCTCACCCTTATAAGGCAAAACTTCCATGTGCCTTTTTGAATCTGCATCCCCTGTCCACTGGCGAGTCCATAAGCCTCTCCTAGCAGAAATGGACAATGCACTTATTTTAGATGCCAGCCGGCAGATCTCCCTCTGTGCATCTCTCATGTATAAGACTGAGTCTTTTATATGCTCTATGGTTAGCAGAATAGTGTCCCTGTCTAGGGTGTCAATATTTTCTGACAGGGAATCTGACCACGCAGCGGCAGCACTGCACATCCATGCTGACGCAATAGCTGGTCTAAGTATAATGCCTGAGTGTGTATATACAGACTTCAGGATCGCCTCCTGCTTTCTATCAGCAGGTTCCTTGAGGGCGGCCGTATCCGGAGACGGTAGTGCCACCTTTTTAGACAAACGTGTGAGCGCTTTATCCACCCTAGGGGGTGTCTCCCAACGTGACCTATCCTCTGGCGGGAAAGGGAACGCCATTAGTAACTTCTTAGAGATTACCAATCTTTTATCAGGGAAAGCCCACGCTTCTTCACACACTTCATTTAATTCTTCTGATGGGGGAAAAACTACGGGTAGTTTTTTCTCCCCAAACATAATACCCTTTTTAGTGGTACCTGGGTTTATATCAGAAATTTGTAACACCTCTTTCATTGCTTCAATCATGCAACGAATGGCCTTAGTGGACATTAGACTAGACTCATCGTCGTCGACACTGGTGTCAGTATCCGTGTCGACATCCGCATCTGCCATCTGAGGTAGCGGGCGTTTTAGAGCCCCCGATGGCCTTTGAGATGCCTGGACAGGCACGAGCTGAGAAGCCGGCTGTCCCGCATTTGGCATGTCGTCAAATTTTTTGTGTAAGGAGTCGACACGTGCACGCAATTCCTTCCATAAGTCCATCCACTCAGGTGTCTGCCCCGCAGGGGGTGACATCCCTTCTATAGGCATCTGCTCCGCCTCCACATCATTATCCTCATCAAACATGTCGACACAGCCGTAACAACACACCGCACACACACAGGGAATGCTCTAACAGAGGACAGGACCCACAAAAGCCCTTTGGGGAGACAGAGTGAGAGTATGCCAGCACACACCAGAGCGCTATATAATGCAGGGACTAACTGAATTATGTCCCCTATAGCTGCTGTTATATATACTGCGCCTAAATTTAGTGCCCCCCCCTCTCTTTTTTACCCTTTTCTGTAGTGTAGACTGCAGGGGAGAGCCAGGGAGCTTCCTTCCAGCGGAGCTGTGAGGGAGAAATGGCGCCAGTGTGCTGAAGGAGATAGCTCCGCGCCTTTTTCGCGGACTATTCTCCCGCTTTTTTATGGATTCTGGCAGGGGTAATTATCACATATATAGCCTCTGGGGCTATATATTGTGGTATTTTTGCCAGCCAAGGTGTTTTTATTGCTGCTCAGGGCGCCCCCCCCTAGCGCCCTGCACCCTCAGTGACCGGAGTGTGAAGTGTGTATGAGGAGCAATGGCGCACAGCTGCAGTGCTGTGCGCTACCTTGGTGAAGACTGATGTCTTCTGCCGCCGATTTTCCTGACCTCTTCTTGCTTCTGGCTCTGTAAGGGGAACGGCGGCGCGGCTCCGGGACCGAACACCAAGGCCAGTTCCATGCGGTCGATCCCTCTGGAGCTAATGGTGTCCAGTAGCCTAAGAAGCCCAAGCTAGCTGCAAGCAGGTAGGTTCGCTTCTTCTCCCCTTAGTCCCTCGCTGCAGTGAGCCTGTTGCCAGCAGGTCTCACTGTAAAATAAAAAACCTAATTATATACTTTCTTTTTAGAAGCTCAGGAGAGCCCCTAGTGTGCATCCAACCTCGGCCGGGCACAAAATCTAACTGAGGCTTGGAGGAGGGTCATAGTGGGAGGAGCCAGTGCACACCAGGTGACCTAAAAGCTTTCTTTAGTTGTGCCCAGTCTCCTGCGGAGCCGCTATTCCCCATGGTCCTTTCGGAGTTCCCAGCATCCACTAGGACGTCAGAGAAAATAAGATTTTACTTACCGATAAATCTATTTCTCGTAGTCCGTAGTGGATGCTGGGACTCCGTAAGGACCATGGGGAATAGCGGCTCCGCAGGAGACAGGGCACAAAATAAAAGCTTAAGGATCAGGTGGTGTGCACTGGCTCCTCCCCCATGACCCTCCTCCAAGCCTCAGTTAGGATACTGTGCCCGGACGAGCGTACATAATAAGGAAGGATATTGAATCCCGGGTAAGACTCATACCAGCCACACCAATCACACCGTACAACTCGTGATCTGAACCCAGTTAACAGTATGATAAACGCAAAGGAGCCTCTGAAAAGATGGCTCACAACAATAATAACCCGAATTTTTGTAACAATAACTATATACAAGTATTGCAGACAATCCGCACTAGGGATGGGCGCCCAGCATCCACTACGGACTACGAGAAATAGATTTATCGGTAAGTAAAATCTTATTTTCTCTGACGTCCTAGTGGATGCTGGGACTCCGTAAGGACCATGGGGATTATACCAAAGCTCCCAAACGGGCGGGAGAGTGCGGATGACTCTGCAGCACCGAATGAGAGAACTCCAGGTCCTCCTCAGCCAGGGTATCAAATTTGTAGAATTTAGCAAACGTGTTTGCCCCTGACCAAGTAGCTGCTCGGCAAAGTTGTAAAGCCGAGACCCCTCGGGCAGCCGCCCAAGATGAGCCCACTTTCCTTGTGGAATGGGCTTTTACTGATTTTGGCTGTGGCAATCCTGCCACAGAATGTGCAAGCTGAATTGTACTACAAATCCAACGAGCAATCGTCTGCTTTGAAGCAGGAGCACCCAGCTTGTTGGGTGCATACAGGATAAACAGCGAGTCAGATTTTCTGACTCCAGCCGTCCTGGAAACATATATTTTCAAGGCCCTGACAACGTCAAGCAACTTAGAGTCCTCTAAGTCCCTGGTAGCCGCAGGCACCACAATAGGTTGGTTCATGTGAAATGCAGAAACCACCTTAGGTAGAAATTGAGGACGAGTCCTCAATTCCGCCCTGTCAGAATGAAAAATTAAGTAAGGGCTTTTATATGATAAAGCCGCCAATTCTGACACACGCCTGGCTGAAGCCAAGGCTAACAGCATCGACACCTTCCATGTGAGATATTTTAAGTCCACAGTGGAAAGTGGTTCAAACCAATGTGACTTTAGAAAACTCAACACAACATTGAGATCCCAAGGTGCCACTGGAGGCACAAAAGGAGGCTGTATGTGCAGCACCCCTTTTACAAATGTCTGAACTTCAGGTACTGAAGCCAGTTCTTTCTGGAAGAAAATCGACAGGGCCGAAATTTGAACCCTAATGGACCCTAATTTTAGGCCCATAGACAGTCCTGTTTGCAGGAAATGAAGGAAACGACCCAGTTGAAATTCCTCTGTAGGGGCCTTCTTGGCCTCACACCACGCAACATATTTACGCCAAATGCGGTGATAATGTTTTGCGGTTACGTCCTTCCTGGCTTTGACCAGAGTAGGGATGACTTCTTCTGGAATGCCTTTTTCCCTCAGGATCCGGCGTTCAACCGCCATGCCGTCAAACGCAGCCGCGGTAAGTCTTGGAACAGACAGGGCCCCTGCTGCAGCAGGTCCTGTCTGAGCGGCAGAGGCCATGGGTCCTCTGAGATCATCTCTTGAAGTTCCGGGTACCACGCTCGTCTTGGCCAATCCGGAACCACGAGTATTGTTCTTACTCCTCGTTTTCTTATTATTCTCAGTACCCTTGGTATGAGAGGCAGAGGAGGGAACACATAAACTGACTGGTACACCCACGGTGTCACTAGAGCGTCCACAGCTATCGCCTGAGGGTCCCTTGACCTGGCGCAATATCTCTCTAGTTTTTTGTTTAGGCGGGACGCCATCATGTCCACCTGTGGCCGTTCCCATCGATTTACAATCAGCGTGAAGACTTCTGGATGAAGTCCCCACTCTCCCGGGTGGAGGTCGTGCCTGCTGAGAAAGTCTGCTTCCCAGTTGTCCACTCCCGGAATGAACACTGCTGACAGTGCTAGTACGTGATTTTCCGCCCATCAGAGAATCCTTGTGGCTTCTGCCATTGCCACCCTGCTTCTTGTGCCGCCCTGTCGATTTACATGGGCGACTGCCGTGATGTTGTCTGACTGGATCAGTACCGGCTGGTGTAGAAGCAGGGATTTTGCCTGACTTAGGGCATTGTAAATGGCCCTTAGTTCCAGAATATTTATGTGTAGGGAAGTCTCCTGACTCGACCATAGTCCTTGGAAGTTTCTTCCCTGTGTGACTGCCCCCCAGCCTCGAAGGCTGGCATCCGTGGTCACCAGGACCCAGTCGCAGGTCCTTTCTTAGAGGTAGAGGCCACGGTTCGTCCGTGAGCATCTCTTGAAGTTCCGGGTACCAAGTCCTTCTTGGCCAATCCGGAACCACGAGTATAGTTCTTACTCCTCTCCTTCTTATGATTCTCAGTACTTTTGGTATGAGAGGCAGAGGAGGGAACACATACACTGACTGGTACACCCACGGCGTTACCAGAGCGTCCACTGCTATTGCCTGAGGGTCCCTTGACCTGGCGCAATATCTGTCCAGTTTTTTGTTTAGACGTGACGCCATCATGTCCACCTTTGGTTTTTCCCAACGGTTTACAATCAGGTGGAAGACTTCTGGGTGAAGTCCCCACTCTCCCGGGTGAAGGTCGTGTCTGCTGAGGAAGTCTGCTTCCCAGTTGTCCACTCCCGGAATGAACACTGCTGACAGTGCTATCACATGATTTTCCGCCCAGCGAAGAATCCTTGCAGCTTCTGCCATTGCCCTCCTGCTTCTCGTGCCGCCCTGTCTGTTTACGTGGGCGACTGACGTGATGTTGTCCGATTGGATCAACACCGCCTGACCCTGAAGCAGAGGTTTTGCTTGACTTAGGGCATTGTAAATGGCCCTTAGTTCCAGAATGTTTATATGAAGAGATGTTTCCATGCTTGACCACAAGCCCTGGAAATTCCTTCCCTGTGTGACTGCTACCCAGCCTCTCAGGCTGGCATCCGTGGTTACCAGGATCCAATCCTGAATGCCAAATCTGCGGCCCTCTAGTAGATGAGCACTCTGCAGCCACCACAGGAGAGACACCCTTGTCCTTGGCGACAGGGTTATCCGCTGATGCATCTGCAGATGCGATCCGGACCATTTGTCCAGTAGATCCCACTGAAACGTTCTTGCATGGAATCTTCCGAATGGAATCGCTTCGTAGGAAGCCACCATTTTTCCCAGGACCCTCGTGCACTGATGCACTGAGACCTGGCCTGGTTTTAGGAGGTTCCTGACTAGCTCGGATAACTCCCTGGCCTTCTCCTCCGGGAGAAACACCTTCTTCTGGACTGTGTCCAGAATCATTCCTAGGAACAGTAGACGTGTCGTTGGAATCAGCTGCGATTTTGGAATATTTAGAATCCACCCGTGCTGACGTAACACTACCTGAGATAGTGCTACTCCGACTTCTAACTGTTCCCTGGATCTTGCCCTTATCAGGAGATCGTCCAAGTAAGGGATAATTAAAATGCCTTTTCTTCGTAGAAGAATCATCATTTCGGCCATTACCTTGGTAAAGACCCGAGGTGCCGTGGACAATCCAAACGGCAGCGTCTGAAACTGATAATGACAGTTTTGTACTACAAACCTGAGGTACCCTTGGTGAGAAGGGTATATTGGGACGTGGAGATAAGCATCTTTGATGTCCAGAGACACCATATAGTCCCCTTCTTCCAGGTTCGCTATCACTGCTCTGAGTGACTCCATCTTGAATTTGAACCTTTTTATGTAAGTGTTCAAGGATTTCAGATTTAAAATTGGTCTCACCGAGCCGTCCGGCTTCGGTACCACAAACAGCGTGGAATAATACCCCTTTCCCTGTTGCAGGAGGGGTACCTTGATTATCATCTGCTGGGAATACAGCTTGTGAATGGCTTCCAAAACTGCCTCCCTGTCGGAGGGAGACTTTGGTAAAGCAGACTTCAGGAACCGACGAGGGGGAAACGCCTCGAATTCCAGTTTGTACCCCTGCGATACTACCTGTAGAATCCAGGGATCCACTTGCGAGTGAGCCCACTGCGCGTTGAAATTCTTGAGACGGGCCCCCACCATATCTGAGTCTGCTTGTAAAGCCCCAGCGTCATGCTGAAGACTTGGCAGAAGCAGGGGAGGGCTTCTGCTCCTGGGAAGCGGCTGCACGGTGCAGTCTTTTTCCTCTTCCTCTGCCCCGGGGCAGAAAGGAGTGGCCTTTTGCTCGCTTGTACTTATGGGAACGAAAGGACTGAGTTTGAAAAGACGGTGTCTTTTTCTGCTGATGTGAAGTGACCTGGGGTAAAAAGGTGGATTTCCCAGCCGTTGCCGTGGCCACCAGGTCCGATAGACCAGCCCCAAATAACTCCTCCCCTTTATACGGCAATACTTCCATGTGCCGTTTGGAATCCGCATCCCCTGACCACTGTCGCGTCCATAACGCTCTTCTGGCAGAGATGGACATAGCACTTACTCTTGATGCCAGGGTGCAAATATCCCTCTGTGCATCACGCATATATAGCAATGCATCCTTTAAATGTTCTATAGTTAACAAAATATTGTCCCTATCCAGGGTATCAATATTCTCAGTCAGGGAATCCGACCATGCGACTCCAGCACTGCACATCCAGGCTGAGGCGATTGCTGGTCGCAGTATAACACCAGTATGTGTGTATATACTTTTTAGGATATTTTCCAGCCTTCTATCAGCTGGTTCTTTGAGGGTGGCCGTATCAGGAGACGGTAACGCTACTTGTTTAGATAAACGTGTGAGCGCCTTATCTACCCTAGGGGGTGTTTCCCAACGCGCCCTAACCTCTGGCGGGAAGGGATATAATGCTAATAATTTATTAGAAATTAGCTGTTTTTTATCGGGGGAAACCCACGCTTTATCACACACCTCATTTATTTCCTCTGACTCAGGAAAAACTATTGGTAGTTTTTTCACACCCCACATAATACCCTTCTTTGTGGTACTTGTAGTGTCAGAAAGGTTCAATGCCTCTTTCATTGCCGTGATCATGTAACGTGTGGCCCTACTGGACATTACGTTTGTCTCGTCACCGTCGACACTAGACTCAGTATCTGTGTCAGGGTCTGTGTCGACCCACTGAGGTAACGGGTGTTTTAGCGCCCCTGACGGTGTCTGAGACGCCTGGACAGGCACTAATTGATTTGCCGGCTGTCTCATGTCGTCAACAGTTTTTTGCAAATTGCTGACATTATCACTTAATTGTTTAAATACAATCATCCAGTCAGGTGTCGACTCCCTAGGGGGTGACATCACCAACACAGGCAACTGCTCCGCCTCCACATCATTTTCCTCCTCATACATGTCGACACACGCGTACCGACACACAGCACACACACCGGGAATGCTCTGATAGAGGACAGGACCCCACTTAGCCCTTTGGAGAGACAGAGGGAGAGTCTGCCAGCACACACCCAGCGCTATATATATACAGGGATAACCTTATATAAGTGTTATTCCCTTATAGCTGCTGTTATTATCGTTATTTGCTGCCAAAAATGCCCCCCCTTCTCTTTTTTACCCTGATTCTGAAGCAGGACTGCAGGGGAGAGTCAGGGAGCCGTCCTTCCAGCGGAGCTGTGAGGGAAAATGGCGCTTGTGTGCTGAGGAGATAGGCTCCGCCCCTTCACGACGTCCTTATCTCCCGCTTTTTTGTGTAAAAATGGCAGGGGTTAAAATACATCCATATAGCCCAGGAGCTATATGTGATGTATTCTTTTTGCCACCTAAGGTATATACTGTTATATTGCGTCTCAGGGCGCTCCCCCCCAGCGCCCTGCACCCTCAGTGACCGGAGTGTGAAGTGTGCTGAGAGCAATGGCGCACAGCTGCGGTGCTGTGCGCTACCTTAGTCTGAAGACAGGATGTCTTCTGCCGCCGATTTCACCGGACCTCTTCGTCTCTTCTGGCTCTGTAAGGGGGACGGCGGCGCGGCTCCGGTGACCCATCCAGGCTGTACCTGTGATCGTCCCTCTGGAGCTAATGTCCAGTAGCCTAAGAAGCCCAATCCACTCTGCACGCAGGTGAGTTCGCTTCTTCTCCCCTTAGTCCCACGATGCAGTGAGCCTGTTGCCAGCAGGACTCACTGAAAATAAAAAACCTAAACTAAACTTTTATTCTAAGCAGCTCAGGAGAGCCACCTAGATTGCACCCTTCTCGGCCGGGCACAAAAATCTAACTGAGGCTTGGAGGAGGGTCATAGGGGGAGGAGCCAGTGCACACCACCTGATCCTTAAGCTTTTATTTTGTGCCCTGTCTCCTGCGGAGCCGCTATTCCCCATGGTCCTTACGGAGTCCCAGCATCCACTAGGACGTCAGAGAAATATATATATATATAATGTAAGTGTGTGTGTGTTTGTGTATGTATATATATATATATATATATATATTTATATATAGTAACGCAGTGCTATACTTGGCAGGCTCTTGTATTTTTGTGTTGCCTCAATTTGAGACTAGTGCAGTAAATTGCGTCATTATGGCACAGACCCCCTTGATGTTTTGCAGCAATTTTTGGATTGCCCACAAAGTGCAGGGATACTGGAGACTTCACCACTTTTTTGGGAGCCAGGAGATTTACCCCCAAATTCAGAAATCTCATAGAAGTCCGGGGAGAGTGAACAAGTTTGTGTCCATTTTTCTGAGGACGGACATAAAGTATAAGATAATCAGCTCCTAACTGTAACAGGGCAGTTAGGGGCTGAATGTCAGGTACTTTATCTCTCTCTACTTTATCTCTCACCAAGGCTTAGTAAATAGAGCCCATGGGGTATATGTAAGAACACTCATTATTGGGGAGCAGTGGAATCGGCTCACGTCCCCCATGTATGACCGTAGCAAATACTGGCAAGTGACAGGGGTGCAATTATTGGCGCTGGTATCTGTTTCGACAACAGCAGCTGTACACAAAATAATAGCTGCCACTGGCAGGGCAGTAGAGAGCCTGGCTGGGCCCATGTACTTTTCAGGAGGCATGGCCATGCACCCTTAGACTAAAGGGGGTTATTCAGGTATGTTAGCAAACCAAAAAAGTAATCAATTATGCAAAACAATGTTGCACTGCAAGTGGGGCAGATGTAACATGTGAAGAGAGATTTACATTTGTGTGGGTTATATTGTTTCTGTGCAGGGTAAATACTGGCTGCTCAATTTCTACACTGCAGTTTAGATTTCAGTTTGAACACACCCCACCCAAATCTAAATCTCTCTGCACGTGTTACATCTGCCACACCTGCAGTGCAATATAGTTTTACCCAATTGCTAACTTTTATGGTTTGCTAACAAACCTTAATAAGGCCCAAAATACAGTAAAAATAGTACTTTGAGCATTTCCCTAGCCACACAGCAGTGTATGCTGGGTTGAGAACAAGAGCTCAGGCTGCTGCTGCCAGGTAACTGGGGGATCCCCACTGGGCCCCAACATCAGACCTGGGTCTGGGTAATTAGTACCCACCCCCAACCCCTATCTGCATCATATACCTGTCACCCTCTCTCTGTCACCCACTGCCAGTTACCCTCTCCCTGTCACTCACTGCCTGTACCTACTACCCACTGCCTATCCCTAAAACCCCCTTTCCCCATCACTGACTGCCTATATATGTCACCCACTGCCTCTCGTCACACTTTTCCTGTCACACAGAGACTCTTCCTGTCACAGAGGCTCTCCCTGTCATCCAGCACCTCTTCCTGTCACCCACTGCCTCTCCGTCACTCTCTCCCAGTCACCCAATGCCTATACCTGTCACCCACTGCCCATCACCCTCTCCCTGTCACCTGTGCTGCCTATACCTATCATCCTCTCCGTCACCAGTGCCTCTCTCTGTCACACACTGCCTATACAGTACCTTTCACCCTCTCCCTGTCACCCACTGTCCATCACTCTCTCCCCAACACCCACTGGCTATACCTGTCACCTACTGCCTTTTCCTCTCCCCATCACCCTCTGCCTCTTCCAATCACCTACTTCACATCACCCAGTGCCTTTCCCTGTCACCCACTCTTTCCTTGTCACACACTATCCATCACCCTCTTCCTCTCTGTCACCCTCTACTTTTCTCTGACACTCACTGCCTCTCCCATTCACCCACTGCTGTGTTGCATATTGTATACTAAGAGTGGGGTAGAGGAGGGGGGCCCAGAGCATATTTTTGCACCTGTGACCACCACTCACAAGTTCACCAATTGGAGAATGCACATCGGAAGACAGGTAGTTTAACACTATCCCACTTCCGCATACTTGTTGCTGCCAATATGTGGACTTTGCCTCGCCACGATCTGGAGGTGAAGCGAGACCTTACAGCATGTACTTTAATACAGCTGCCCCCATGTTCCATAACAGCTTAATTTGCTGGACATGGGCATGAATTGTACATGCTTAATTTTGGCCTGTATGTGAAGTACAGTTGAGCCTTGCATACTGTAAATTCATGTATATGAAGAAATACTGATAACAGCATAAAGTGCTAGTGCTCATCATTTTGTACAACATAATGCTTTTATACTACAATTAACACATCACCTTTTTGCTATACCATACATTTTAAGCATATATTTTTCACCAGACCTTTTTCACAATACTGTTCACGCTGCATACAATGCAGAGCAGTGAGTTGATCCACCCTGCTGTTATGCACCCTTTGTGGTAAGCAGAAAGCATTGCGTGCCACTGTGAGAAAAATGTTTAATATCAATAGGTTAGGCTAAGGTGCTATTGTATGTCACCAACGAGATAAATATGCATCGTAGCTAGAGGTAGAGGTTAACAAACACAATGTTCATCAAAGTCTCACTGTTATTGACAAACCCAGTGCTTCATGTGATTTTCTGCTTCACTGAGATCATCAATGACTGTTCCAAATTACTTTTCTTAACTCAGGGCCCAGCCTCCTATCCCAGAGTGCAATTCAGCTCAATTCTAAACCTGAGGGGTCTTTCCAGTATTCATCAAGCTACCATAGCAACCAGACCATTGCCTTGGGGGAAACATCAGCATTGCAGCTCCCAAGCCGGAGCAATCAAGCCAGATCTGCCATTCAGAGCTATACTCAAGTAAGTGGTCAAGTAGCTACATCTCTTCATTGTAAAAGCTGTACTTCAAAGCACATTTATGCATTTATTTCACATATATTTAAATCAGATTATAAGGCATTTATTACAGCCGGGTTCTATGTCTAGTAAAGAACCTTTTGGAAGTTTTTTTCTTTTTTTAATTAAAAATAATTTGCGAAGTCTTGAAAAGCAAACATTTTTCTCCATTTTCTACAAATGAGAGTTGAAATCACAAAATACAGGCGTAATCTACAAATGCATTGTAACAAACGATATAGATATATATATATATATATATATATTGGTTTGTAGGTTAGGGACCACTTACTTTAAAGTACCTGCTTATAGAACGCACAGATTCAACTATGTGATAGAAAATGTGACCTAAAAGTACAATTAATGATGTCATAATAATCATTCTGTAATTTGTAGCATTTGTTTTCCCAGGATATTAGGGGTTCATGGCATGCAGTGCAGCTTCATTATATAGTTGCAATTGTGTGTAAGCTGCAGCTGTAAGATGCAGAGCCAAAATGGCAGATATGTAGGGGGTTATCTAATTAGCTTCGGTAATCTCAAAACTATTGAATTTGCCCTCCTTTTTCTCTTACGTCCTAGAGGATACTGGGGTCCATTCGGTACCATGGGAGTATAGATGGGTCCACTAGGAGCCAAGGGCACTTTAAGAATTTGATAGTGTGGGCTGGCTCCTACCTCTATGCCCCTCCTACCAGACTTGGTTTAGAAAATGTGCCCGGAGGAGCCGGTCACATTTATGGAAGCTCCTGAAGAGTTTTCTGCATTTATTTTCTATGTTATTTTCAGGCAGGGCTGGTTGGCACCAGCCTGCCTGCTTCGTGGGACTTAGGGGGGAGTAACGGCCCAACCTCTTGAAGGGTTAATGGTCCCGTTCCCCGCTGACAGGACACTGAGCTCCTGAGGGAACTATTCGCAAGCCAAACCACGGCGAGCGTACATTCCCGCAGCACGCCGCCACCCCTAACAGAGCCAGAAGAATGAAGAGTGGTGAGTACTGAGCCGGCGTCCCGGTTAGCGGGGGCGCCGGCCATTATGGCGGCACGAGGGTACGAAGACGCACGGCTTCTAAATGGGGCGGAATGCATCTCCAGACACAGTACACAACTGCGTCTCGGTACACTGTACACAGTACCCAAACTGGCAAAGGGTGGTATTCATGTGACCGGCGGTCGGGAGACCGACAGTCACATGACCTCCTCCACCATCCCGACCCCTCACTATCCCGATGGTCGGCATGCCGACCAACAGGGACTATTTCCACTCGTGGGTGTCCACGACACCCATAGAGTGGGAATAGAACCCGTGGCGACCGTAGGTCGCCACCAAGCCCGCAAGGGGCTTGCTGCACTTGCCCCTCCCCGCTGGGATCCCGGCATCGGTATGCTGCCGGGATCCCGGCATCGGTAAGCTGACCGGCGGTCTCCTGACTGCCGGTCAGCCATACTACACCCCTGGCAAACACCGCGCGCCGATGAAGGGGTGGGTCTTCACTATGAGAGGATCTAGCAGCTCACCAGCGCCATTTTCCCTCTGCAGTGGTCACAGACACTGACTGACAGGGACGCGCAGCTCCTGCAGTGTCTCCATATTACCTCAGCGGTACCAGGGGGTCATAGCGGGGGGGAGCGACTATTAGTGTACCAAGTCCCCTATCATGAGGGTACTTAGTCTGCGACCCGGCTAAGCGTGGCATTAGCAGTAAGGGCGTGGTGGGGGCTGGCTCCAAACAACTGTGTCTCCCTGAAGGGCTCTTTGTGGGTTACTTGTGCTTAACCTTTTCCTGTGTGTGTGTGTGTGTGTGTGTGTGTGTGTGTGTGTGTGTGTGTGTGTGTGTGTGTGTGCGCTGTCACATTTACATTATGTCAAGCAAAGAGTGTGTTTCTTGTACAGTGGAGTGTTTCTCTTCACCAGGGGGCTCACTATTGGGTAGTCAGGGTTCACAGAATAACGGGGCTAAACCGGAGTGGGTTAATTCTCTTAACGGAATGATCTCCACGCTTTCTACAAAATTGTCCCGCAATGAGAAAGAGACGCAATACTTAAAACAGACTGTGGATGAGTTTATGAACAGATACTCAGTCCCCAAAACGGCATCTCAATCCCCTCCCATTTGTCTGCAAAAGTGATCTCTGGCCCATATCCTGCAGTCTAACTCTGACAGGTCAGACATGGAGAAGGGGGAGGTGGACTCAGATGCAGCTCTGTCACAGGGAATAGAGGCTCTTATAGAGGCTATCAGAGATATTCTGCATATTCCTGATAAATTGTCAGAGGAGTGTGAGGAATCTTATTTTAATGTAAAATAGAAGTCCTCAGTTACTTTTCCTGTGTCAAAGGAATTGAATACCCTGTTTGAAGAACCATGGGTTAATCCTGATAAGAAGTTTCAGATCCCTAAAAGGTTGCTCTCATCTTTTCCTTTTCCTCTGGAGGATAGGAAAAAATGTGAAAATTCACAGATAGTGGACGCATCATTCTGTAGGCTGTCACGTAAAATTGTATTGCCTGCAGCCTCCCTAAAAGACACGGCTGATCGTAAAATTGAGACTACACTCAAATCATTGTACGCAGCTGCTGGGGTGACCCAAAGACTCACTATTGCATGTGTGTGGATCACTAAAGCCATTGCTAAATGGTCAGGTAACCTAATTTAGGGGTTATATTCCTTATCTAGGGGGGATGTTGTCTTCCTCCTGTAGCATATACAGTACTCTGCGAACTTTATGGTGGAAGCCATAAAGGAAATAGGCATGCTTAACACATGCACCACCGCTATGGCAGTGTCGGCACGCAGGGGCTTGTGGTTACGCCAGTGGACTGCTGACGCGGACTCCAGGAAAGGCGTGGAAGGCCTACCATTCACAGGAGAGGCCTTGTTAGGAGATGAATTAGACAAATGGATCTCCACTGCTACTGCGGATAAGTATACATATCTTCCTTCCGCAGCCCCCCCAACCAAGAAGACTTATTCAGCTTCTAAGTTACAGTCCTTTCGTACGGCCAAGTTCAAGGGCAAATCCAGAGGTGCTTCTACGTCCTCCAGTGGCGCAAGAGGTAAACCACGCAACCAGCAACAGCAGGTGCTCAGGAACAGAGCTCAGGTTCTGCTTCCTCAAAGCCTTCAGCATAACGGTGGACCGCAATGCCTGGAAGATTGTCAAGAGGGAGCCCGACTGCAATTCTTCAGTCAGATCTGGTCAAATTCGTGCCAGGATCCCTGGGTCATAGATCTTATTTTCCAGGGCTACAGACTGGAGTTCCAAAAGCTCCCACCTCACAGATTCTTCAAATCAGGCTTGCCAGTTTCACAAGAGCCAAGTATAACTTTACAGCATGCCATCCACAAACTGGTACAGACTCAGGTCATTGTTCCAGTTCCACCTCATCTACTAAACAAGGGGTACCATTCCAACTTGTTCGTAGTACAGAAGCCGGACGGTTCGGTAAGACCATTTCTGAACCTTAAGTCTTTGAACCCGTACTTACGAGTGTTCAAATTCAAGATGGATTCTCTGAGAGCAGTGATCTCAGGTCTGGAGGAGGGGGAATTCCTAGTGTCTCTGGATATCAAGGATGCGTACCTTCATATTCCGATCTGGCCACCTCATCAGGCTTATCTCAGGTTTGCACTGCAGGACTGTCACTACCTGTTCCAGGCCTGCCATTTGGTCTCTCCACGGCACCAAGGGTGTTTACCAAGGTAATGGGAGAGATGTTTCTACTCCGCAAACAGGGAGTGAACATAATTCCATTCCTGGACGATCTCCGGATAAAAGCGCCATACATGGAAAGGTTGCTGGACAGCATTGCTCTCTCAACCAAACTCCTCTAAGATCACGGGAAATCTCACCTAGAGCCAACACTGAGGCTCCCATTCCTGGGAATGATACTGGACACGGAGTCACAAAAGGTGTTCCTTCCATTGTAAAAGGCATTGGTAATCCAGTCGATGGTTCGAGATATCCTGAAGCCAACCCGGGTGTCTGTGCATCTATTCATTCGCCTTCTGAGTAAAATGGTGGCCTCTTACGAGGCACTTCAATACGGAAGGTTTCACGCAAGACCCTTCCAGCTCGATCTGTTGGAAAAATGGTCCGTATCACATCTTCACATGCACCAGAGGATCCATCTGTCACCAAAGGCCAGGATCTCCCTTCTGTGGTGGCTACAGACTTCTCACCTCGTCGCAGGACAGAGGTTCGGAATTCAGAACTGGATTCTGTTAACCACAGACGCAAGCCTCAGAGGTTGGGGAGCAGGTTCCAATCAACATTGTGGAACTCAAGGCCATATACAACCCCCTTCTGCAGGCCTCACATCATCTTCTTCAAGATCAGGCCATTCAGGTCCAGTCGGACAATGTGACAGCAGTAACGTGTATATAAACCGACAGGGCGGAACGAAAAGCAAAGCAGCAATGTCTAAGGTGTCAAAAATTCTCCTCTGGGCAGAAAAACGCTGTGACGTTGTCAGTGGTCTTCATTCCTGGAGTAGACAACTGGGAAGCAGACTTCCTCAGCAGACACGACCTGCACCCGGGAGAGTGGGGTCTTCACCCAGAAGTGTTCAGGTACTTGACAAGTCGATGAAGGTATCCACAGATCGACATGATGGCCTCTCGTCTCAACAAGAAGCTCAGGCGGTATTGTTCCAGATCGAGAGACCCACAGGCGGTGGCGATTGACTTATGGAGTTGTCAAGGCATCTATCAGATGGTGTACTTGTTTCCTCCACTTCCTCTGATCCCAAGAATGCAAAAACGAATAAGGTTATCCCGACTATGATCCAAGCCAGGAAGGGGGTAATGTCTAAGCATTACCATCGTATTTGGAAGAAATACGTCTCATGGTGTGAGAGCAGAAATTATTCTGCGGTAGAATTTCACCTGGGACGTTTCCTGCTTTGTCTGCAGGCAGGAGTGGATGTGGGCCTGCGTCTGGGCTCCATAAAAGTCCAAATTTCGGCCTTGTCCATTTTCTTTCAGAAACAATTGGCTTCTCTCCCTGAGGCCCAGACTTTCTTGAAAGGTGTTCTGCACATGCAGCCTCCCTTTGTGCCTCCCACGGCACCTTGGGATCTCAAAGTGGTGCTGCAGTTCCTTCAGTCGGACTGGTTTGAACCATTACAGGAGGTGGATGTCAAATATCTTACGTGGAAAACCGTCACACTGTTGGCCTTGGCTTCAGCAAGACGTGTGTCGGAGGTAGGAGCATTGTCTCCCAAAAGTCCCTATTTAATTTTCCATGAGGACAGAGCTGAACTCTGAACTCGTCAGCAATTTTTTCCTAAAGTGGTGTCCGCATTTCACATCAACCAACCTATTGTGGTTCTGGTTGTCACAGACACCTCTGCTACTTCAAAGTCTTTGGATGTTGTGAGGGCTTTGAAGGTGTATGTGAAAAGAACAGCTCGTTACAGAAAGATGGACTCGCTGTTTGTCCTTTATGATCCTAATAAGATTGGGTGTCTTGCTTCAAAGGAGACAATTGCACGCTGGATCAGACTTACTATCCAGCATGCTTATTCCACGGCAAGTTTGCCGTGTCCAAATTCTGTACAGGCCCACTCTACTAGGTCGGTGGATTCTTCCTGGGCGGCTCCCCGGGGTGTCTCTGCTTTACAGCTCTGCCGAGCAGCTACTTGGTCAGGTTCGAACATGTTTGCTAAATTCTACAAGTTCGATACTTTGGCCTCTGAGGACCTTCAGTTTGGTCAATCAGTTCTGCAGGAACATCAGCACTCTCCCACCCAGTTTGGGAGCTTTGGTACATCCCCATGGTACTAAATGGACCCCAGTATCCTCTAGGAAGTAAGAGAAAAAAGGATTTTAATTACCTACCGGTAAATCCTTTTCTCGTACTTGTCACGATCCGGGTAATTTCTCGTCAATACTTACCTTCTAAATGCCTCCTGAGACTGTCCCAGCGTTCCAAGCCCGGATTCCATCTGTGCTGTCTGCGTGCAGCACGCTGCATCCCATTGTCTCAGGTCTCCTCACTGTGATTCTGGCAGCATCAGGGTTAAATTTCACATGCAGGTTACAAACTGACTTTCCCTCCAAAAGCTAACATGGGCGCAGCCATGTTTTCCTGATCACATGTTACCTTTCAGTCTATCAGCTGCACTCTGCTCTCAGCCTGATTACCCAGCAGCTGCATTCTGGACTCTGGTTAATTGCCCAACCAATACCTGCTTCCCAGCAGGTATAAATATCCTGTTCCTGGGCTGGGAAGTTGTCAGTGCTTTCATTGTCTTCAGTGATTCCAGCCTGTAAGCTTCACTACAGACTTTCTCCTGTGAATCCATTCTGCAGTTCAGCCTGACTCCCTGGTCATTACACTCTGCAGTGTAACCCGACTCTCCAGAGATTAACCCTCTACAGTCTACCCTGATTCACCTGTGTCTGAACACTGGCTTTCCAGTAGCCATCCTTCATTTCTCAACTTCCAGCGCACTCCAGCTTCATTTCTCATCTTCCAGCGAACCCTAGCTTAATTTTTACTTTACAGAACTTTCCTCCACATTCCAGACTACTGGTTTTAACCAGTTGTGCACCAAATTACCACTTATGACTTCCTATTATTCTTTTGCACGTTATATGACTTTTTATTTAATAAAATCACTGAAAGAGATTTCCAGTTGTTGTGGTCACACCTTCGGGCTCTACATAGTGCTACCTTGCATATGTCTAGGAGTCTACTCGCTCCTCCCACATTCCGGTACCTATCAGCCCCTACAACTGAGGCTCCCAGTCACCATCACCAGCCCTCAGTTGTGACAGTAGTCCATAGAGGATACTGGGCGCCCTCCCAGTGCTTCGTTCTTCCTGCACTGTTACTTGGTCAAGTAATGTTGGTTCAGCCGTTGCTGTTCCCGTTTCAAGTTTGGTTAGCTTGGCTTTCCTCTTGTTGTGTGCGCTGGTTCGAAATCTCATCACTATCCTTATCTATCCGTCTCTCAAAGTATGTCCGTCTCCTCAGGTACAGTTTCCTAGACTGAGTCTGGTAGGATGGGCATAGAGGGAGGAGCCAGCCCACACTATCAAATTCTTAAAGTGCCCATGACTCCTAGTGGACCTGTCTATACCCCTATGGTACTAAATGTATCCCATTATCCTCTACGGACTACGAGAAAAGGATTTACCGGTAGGTAATTAAAATCCAATTTTTTTTTCTTCACCAATTTTCAAGACCTTTTTGCCAATGCCTTTTAACTCCCCCCCCCCTCTTACATCCTAGAGGATGCTGGGGACTCCGTAAGGACCATGGGGTATAGACGGGCTCCGCAGGAGACATGGGCACCTATAAAGAACTTTTAGTATGAGTGTGCACTGGCTCCTCCCTCTATGCCCCTCCTCCAGACCTCAGTGAGATTCTGTGCCCAGAGGAGAATGGGTGCACTACAGGGAAGCTTTACTGAGTTTCTCTGATTAAAGAATTTTGTTAGGTTTTTTATTTTCAGGGAGCACTGCTGGCAACAGGCTCCCTGCATCGTGGGACTGAGGAGAGAGAAACAGACCTACTTGAATGATAGGCACTGCTTCTTAGGCTACTGGACACCATTAGCTCCAGAGGGATCGGAACGCAGGTCTCCCCCTGCCGTTCGTCTCAGAGCCGCGCCGCCGTCCTCTTCGCAGAGCCGGAAGATAGAAGCCGGGTGAGTATAAGAAGAAAGAAGACTTCTAAGGCAGCAGAAGACTTCGGATCTTCACTGAGGTAAGCACGCAGCGGTAACGCTGCGCGCCATTGCTCCCACACGTTACACACACTGACAGGCACTGATGGGTGCAGGGCGCAGGGGGGGCGCCCTGGGCAGCAATATAAACTTCTGTATTGGCATGTTTTTCACATATGGGCTGTGGAGTCAGTAGATATGTACATCCCCCGCCATTAATTGTAATTTTGAGCGGGACCGAAGCCCGCCACTGAGGGGGCGGAGCTTGGTCTCACAGCACTAACCAGCACCATTTTCTCCACAGTGATCTGAAGAGCAGCTGGCTCCCCGGACTCTCCCCTGCAGAACGTTGACACAGGGCTGAAAGAGAGGGGGGCCGCACATTTAGGCGCAGTGTTAATATATATATATATAAAAGCGCTATATCTGGGAATTGTTTCCAGTGTCAGTTGGCGCTGGGTGTGTGCTGGCATACTCTCTCTCTGTCTCTCCAAAGGGCCTTGTTGGGGAACTGTCCCCTTATAGATATATCCCTGTGTGTGTGTGCGGGTGTCTGTACGCGTGTGTTGGCATGTCTGAAGCGGAAGGCTCATCCAAGGAGGAGGTGGAGCAGATGATTGTGGTGTCTCTGTCAGCAACGCCGACGCATGATTGGTATGATATGTGGAATATTTAAAATGCTAATGTGACCTTATTACATAAGAGAATGGACAAAGCTGAGTCCAGGGAAACAGCAGGGAGTCAATCCGCGGATTTGACTGGGTCACAGGGCCCGTCAGGGTCTCAAAAGCGTCCCCTATCACAAATAGCAGACACTGATACCGACACGGATTCTGACTCCAGTGTCGACTATGATGAGGTAAGGTTACACCCTAAGGTGGCCAAAAGTATTCATTATATGATTATGGCAATACAAGATGTTTTGCATATCACAGATGACCCCTCTGTCCCTTACACGAGGGTACACATGTTTAAGGGAAAGAAACCTGAGGTAACGTTTCCTCCATCTCATGAACTGAACGAATTATTTGAAAAAGCTTGGGAAACTCCAGACAAAAAACTGCAGATTCCCAAGTGGATCCTTATGGCGTATCCTTTCCCTGCAAAGGACAGGATACGGTGGGAATCCTCGCCCAGGGTGGACAAGGCGTTAACGCGTCTGTCCAAGAAGGTGGCGCTACAGTCTCCAGACACCGCGGCCCTTAAGGATCCTGCGGATCGTAGACAGGAAACTACCTTAAAGTCTATTTATGCACATACGGGTGCTTTGCTCAGACCGGCAATAGCATCGGCATGGGTTTGTAGCGCTGTTGCAGCATGGACAGATACCTTGTTGGCTGACATGGATACCCTGGACAAGGATACCATTGTACTGACTTTAGGTCACATTAAAGACGCAGTCTTATATATGAGAGACGCTCAAAGAGACCCCACATCTGCTGCTTGGTTCCACAGCCAACGCCATGGCAGTTTCGGCAAGACGAGCTCTGTTGTCCCGCCAATGGTCGGGTGATGCCGACTCAAAGAAGCATATGGAGGTCTTACCTTACAAGGGTGATGTTTTGTTTGGGGATGGTCTCGTGGACCTGGTTTCCACAGCTACCATGGGTAAATCTACATTTTTGCCTTTTGTTCCCCCACAGCAAAAGAAAACCCCACAATATCAGATGCAGTCCTTTCGGTCGCAAAAGTCCAGAAGAGGTCGGGGCTCCTCTTTCCTCGCCAGAGGTAAGGGTAGAGGTAAGAGAACACCTGCTTCGGCTAGTTCCCAGGAGCAGAAGTCCTCCCCGGCTTCTGCTAAATCCACCGCATGACGCTGGGGCTCCACGGAGGGAGTCCGCACCGGTGGGGGCACGTCTTCGACTCTTCAGCCAGGTCTGGCTTCTATCAGACGTGGATCCTTGGGCGTTGGAAATTGTATCCCAAGGTTACAAACTGGAGTTCGAAGAGGTGCCCCCTCGACGATTTTTGAAGTCGGCCTTGCCAGCCTCTTCCCCCGGAGAGGGAAGTGGTATTAGATACAATTCAAAAGCTGTGTCAACAGCAAGTGATTGTCAAGGTTCCCCTAGGCCAACAGGGAAAAGGGTACTATTCAACACTGTTTGTGGTCCCGAAGCCGGATGGTTCGGTCAGACCCATTTTAAATCTAAAATCCCTAAACCTATACTTGAAAAAGTTCAAATTCAAGATGGAATTACTCCGGGCTGTGATATCCAGTCTGGAAGCAGGGGATTTTATGGTGTCGCTGGACGTGAAGGATGTCTACCTTCATGTCCCCATATTTCCTCTTCATCAGGAATACCTGCGTTTCGCGGTACAGGACTGTCATTACCAGTTTCAGACGTTGCCGTTTGGGCTTTCCACGGCCCCGAGAATTTTCACCAAAGTAATGGCGGAAATGATGGTGCTCCTGTGCAAGCAGGGAGTCACAATTATCCCGTACTTGGACAATCTCCTGATAAAATCGAGATCAGTAGATCAATTGCTGAAAAGCGTGTCGCTCTCCCTGAGAGTGTTACATCAACACTGTTGGATTCTCAACCTGCCAAAGTCACAGTTGATTCCAACGACTCGACTATCATTCCTAGGCATGATTCTGGACACGGAACAGAAGAGGGTTTTTCTACCAATAGAAAAAGCCCAGGACCTCCAGAACATGGTCAGGGACCTGCTAAAACCAAAAAGAGTGTCTGTTCATCAATGCACTTGAGTTCTGGGAAAATTGGTGGCAGCCTACGAGGCCATCCCCTTCGGCAGATTCCTTGCGAGGACGTTTCAGTGGGACCTTCTGGACAAATGGTCGGGGTCCCATCTACACCTACATCAAAAGATAAGCCTGTCCCCCAGGGCCAGGGTGTCTCTCCTGTAGTGGCTGCAGAGTGCTCACCTTCTACAGGGTCATAGGTTCGGCATTCAAGACTGGGTTCTGGTGACTACGGATGCGAGCCTCCGAGGATGGGGAGCAGTCACAAAAGGAAGAAATTTTCAGGGACTATGGTCAAGCCAGGAGGCTTGTCTACACATCAACGTGCTGGAATTGAGGGCCATATACAACGGCCTACGACAAGCGGAGTATCTTCTTCGCGACCTACCGGTTCTGATTCAATCAGACAACGTCACAGCCGTGGCTCATGTAAACCGCCAAGGCGGGACAAGGAGCAGAGTGGCAATGGCGGAAGCCACCAGAATTCTGCGCTGGGCAGAAAATCACGTAAGTGTTCTGTCAGCAGTCTTCATACCGGGAGTGGACAACTGGGAAGCAGACTTCCTCAGCAGACACGATCTCCATCCAAGAGAGTGGGGACTTCATCAAGAGGTCTTTGCAGAGATAGCAAGTCTTTGGGGACTTCCTCAAATAGACATGATGGCGTCACGCCTCAACAAAAAGCTTCGGAGGTATTGTGCCAGGTCAAGGGACCCTCAGGCAGTAGCGGTAGATGCCCTAGTGACACCATGTCGGTTTATGTATTCCCTCCTCTGCCTCTCATCTCAAAAGTGTTGACAATCATAAGACGAAACAGAGTACAAGCAATACTCGTGGTTCCAGATTGGCCTCGAAGGGCCTGGTATTCGGATCTTCAGGAGATGCTCACAGAAGATCCATGGCCTCTTCCTCTCAGGGAAGACCTGTTGCAGCAGGTGCCTTGCATGTTCCAAGACTTACCGCGGTTGCGTTTGACGGCATGGCGGTTGAACACCAAATCCTAGCTGAGAGAGGTATTGCGGAGGAAGTTGTCCCTACTCTGATAAAGGCTAGGAAGAAAGTAACGGCGAAGCATTATCACTATATCTGGAGGAAGTATGTATCTTGGTTTGGAACCAAGAATGCTCCTACAGAAGATTTCCATCTGGCCCGTTTTCTCCATTTCCTACAGACAGGAGTGGATATGGGCCTAAAATTAGGCTCCATTAAGGTACAGATTTCGGCCCTATCTATATTTTTTCAGAAGGAATTGGCTTCTCTACCAGAAGTCCTAACTTTCGTAAAGGGAGTGCTGCACATCCAGACTCCTTTTTGTGCCACCAGTGGCACTATGGGACCTTAACGTGGTGTTACAGTTCCTTACATCACACTGGTTTGAACCTCTTCAAACGGTGGAATTAAAATTTCTCACCTGGAAGGTGGTCATGTTATTAGCCTTGGCATCTGCAAGGCGGGTGTCAGAGTTGGCGGCCTTGTCTCACAAGAGCCCCTACTTGATTTTTCATGTGGATAGAGCAGAGTTGAGGACTCGTCCTCAATTTCTGCCTAAGGTGGTTTCTTCTTTTCATATGAACCAACCTATTGTGGTGCCTGTGGCTACGGGTGACTTGGAGGACTCCAAGTCCCTGGATGTAGTCAGGGCCTTAAAAATTTATGTAGCCAGGATGGCTAGGGTTAGGAAAACAGAGGCTCTGTTTGTCCTGTATGCAGACAACAAGGTTGGCGCGCCTGCTTCTAAGCAGACTATTGCTCGCTGGATCTGTAACACGATTCAGCAGGCTCATTCTACGGCTGGATTGCCGGTACCAAATTCGGTAAAGGCCCATTCCACTAGGAAGGTGGGATCTTCTTGGGCGGCTGCCCGAGGCGTCTCGGCATTACAGTTGTGCCGAGCAGCTACTTGGTCGGGTTCAAACACTTTTGCAAAATTCTACAAGTTTGATACCCTGGCTGATGAGGACTTCGCGTTTGCTCAATCGGTGCTGGAGAGTCATCCGCACTCTCCCGCCCGGTTTGGAGCTTTGGTATAAACCCCATGGTCCTTACGGAGTCCCCAGCATCATCTAGGACGTAAGAGAAAATAAGATTTTAAACCTACCGGTAAATCTTTTTCTCCTAGTCCGTAGAGGATGCTGGGCGCCCGTCCCAGTGCGGACTAAATCTACAAGACTTGTATATAGTTGTTGTTTACATAAGGGTTATGTTACAGTTAAGATCGGTCTTTGACTGATACTGTTTTAGTTCATACTGTTAACTGGTTGCGTATATTCCAGGTTATACGGTGTGTTTGGTGTGGGCTGGTATGAATCTTGCCCTTAGATTAACAAAATCCTTTCCTCATATTGTCCATCTCCTCTGGGCACAGTTTCTCTAACTGAGGTCTGGAGGAGGGGCATAGAGGGAGGAGCCAGTGCACCCCCTAATAATAAAAGTTCTTTATAGGTGCCCATGTCTCCTGCGGAGCCCGTCTATACCCCATGGTCCTTACGGAGTCCCCAGCATCCTCTACGGACTAGGAGAAAAAGATTTACCAGTAGGTTTAAAATCTTTTTCTTTTTTTTTACATTTAGTGAAAAGGCGTTGGCGAAAAATGCCTCAATCGTCAAACAACCCGCATTTTTGCCGACGCAGATTCACTGATCCACGTTTTTCGTTCCTGCTGACATTACATCAGCTGATATTGTATGTTTTCTGTGAGACATTGTTAGCACTTCCGTACAAAGAAGGGTTCTATGCCATCCTGCCCCCTGAATCGGTGACATCATTACATCACACCTAGGAGGTGGGAATGCCAGCACTAGCAAGTAGAGCACTGCACGAAGTGTCCTAAGGATGCTCCAGGCAGCTCTGCAGTAGTGCTACTGGATGCAGGGTGCCTGGAACAGCCACATACAGGTAAAGTGATGTAGGTTTAGGCTGCAGGGAGGTGGGGTGGGTGTTATGGTTAAGCACCACGGGGGGAGGTTAGGTTGGTGAGGTCAGGCACACCGGGGGAGGTTTGGGTTAGGCACTAAGGAGGGTTAGGGGGGGGGGGAGGTAGGTTAGGCGGGATGGGAGGATTAGGGGGTAGGGAGAGGAGTTAGCATACTTACCTTGCCCCTGTAAGGATTTTAAACATCAGGTTCTTGGTGTCGGTATTGTGAACACATACCGAATATGTGTATGTATGTATGTATGTATGTATGGGGTCAGTACGAAATCCCGCTGGACGGGAACCTGGCGGTCGGAATACCGACACTGGAATCCCGACCAGCACAATCCCGACAGGGGTGGCGAGCGCATCGCAGCCCCTTGCGGGCTCACTGCGCTCGCCTCACTGCGGGCACGGTGCCTCGCTATGCTCGGCACACTAATTTATACACACACCCACGGAGGGAGAATATGTTGGGATTGTGCCGGTCGGGATTCCGGTGTCGGTATTCCGACCGCCGGGATTCCGTCCGGCGGGATCTTGACCGCATCCCGTATGTATGTGTGTGTGTGTATATTTAAATATGTGTGTGTGTGTGTGTGTGTGTGTGTGTGTGTAAAGTACAGAAGCAGCGGCACTCGGAGAACTTAAATAAGTCAAAAATGTATTATATAATCACCAATATATGACACCAACGTTTCGGGGCCACACGCCCCTTTGTCCAGGTTATTTATATATATATATATATATATATATATATATGATGCGTGTGTCGGCGGCACTCACAGCGCTTAAGAAACTCGAGTAGACACAGCTTAATGTGATCGACGTTTCAATGCAAATCAATACATTTTCATCAGGATATGTATTGATTTGCATTGAAACGTCGATCACATTGAGCTGTGTCTACTCGAGTTTCTTAAGCCCAGTGAGTGCCGCCGATACACGCATTCTATCTAAGAAACCGGCTTCTCCCGTCTTCCCTCGGAGGGCACCGGCCATTATACAACTCCTACACGTGATACAGGCCGTAAATCGTTTAATATATATATATATATTGTGACAAGAACACTGGAATAGTGTTTGAGGGCAGGTATGTTTGTCCCAGGTTCTTGTCTTACATGTATTAGAAAAATGAAAACTTCTAGGAAAATGTTTTGTTTTGGCAAAGCTGGATAAGGGCCTTGAAAGCGAGATAGGGCAAGTTCCAGACATTAGGCCCAGTTCTGGTCTTTGGCCTCACAGAGGGCTAATCAGGGTTTCAGCTGTGTAAGAGTGTTATGGGGCTGCTGACCTGATTAGTGTGTGCAGACTACCTGGGAAGACTGCAGGATCTCTGTGAGAGAGATACGCTTCCATATACAAGTGAGCTAAACAGTATTGACTGTAAGACTCTGTGTTTTTGTTTAGAGACAGTTAGGAACGTCTTGTGTTTAGTTAGTGCCGGACAGGCAAGGTATTTTCTTTTGGTGTTTGTTTTATTTTCTGTTTAATAAAACTGGTCGTGGCCAGTTGCACCATAAACTGGACTTGTATGATTCCTCAGCTGCTGCAAGGTGCCATTTACCCCAGGAAACGGCACCTTGTTCCCTTACAGCGTTACAACATATACATATATAAAATTTGTTAATGTACCAGCCCGTCAAAATGTGGAACAAGATGGCAGTTATGTCAGAAGTGCGCGCTTGAATGGAGCAACACTTGATTTGCACCATCTAGTGGCCTCCGATATGCAAGACACTTGAATCCCCCCATAGAGGTGAGGAGGAGGAGCGGCATTATCCTTTTATTATATAGGATTAGCACACTCCCCTCCTGCTTCCAGAGAAGAATGCAGGACCAGCACTCAGATAATCAGCAAATAGTGGGTTTATTTAGAATCCAGCATGGTACAAGGCAGAGCAAACTGCAGCAGAGGCCCAACAGTCTGTTTCAACTGCACCTTGGCAGTTTTCATCTGACTCTACACAGCCACTAATAGAGAGCCGGTATACAAGGGCTGGAAGTGGTCACATTAACCAATCACAAACCCGTATCAATCTATTCAAATAGTCGACCTTGCCAGCTAAGTGGGTGAAGCCATGGAAATGAGTGCTCACCGCTGTGGGGCCCCAACGGAAGTCCCAAGTCATGATACGTCTGCTCTCTGTGCTGCACCATAGTGTAGTGTGTGACACAGCTGTGTGTCTCCATTTTGCATCTGCTTATTTTCATTTACCTTGTCATTTTTTTTAATCTATTCAGTTTTTCACTGTCATTCCTTTTTTGTGTCTTTTACAGTTCAGGAAGCATAGGGACTTTGTTTCTATAATTACTTCACAGAAAGGGTAGTGGATAAGTGGAATAGCCTCCCATCAGAGGTGGTAGAGGCTAAGACTGTAGGGCAATTTAAACATGCTTGGGACAGGCATATGAATATCCTTACAAAGAATCAAGGTTAAAAAAGGGTTGAGATTGCCTAAAGGATAAAATAAATAAGGGGCAGACTAGATGGGCCAAGTGGTTCTTATCTGCCGTCAAATTCTATGTTTCTATGACTTGAGGTTCCTATGAGAGCAGCTGCTCAGTGGTCTTACTGACAGGTCGCATCAGATGCAGCCATGTCAGGAATAGCCCAGGCTTGTGTGGTCACATCTGATGCGCCCATGCCAGGCAAGTGGTTAGGGATAGACATACTGTACTTGAGCACAGGTGACTTAATTAGTATCACAGTTATTTTGATTTACCCATCAGTGCTCAAGCTATCACTAAAAGCTGAACTGTTAGTGTGCCTCAAGGGCCAAGGTTGGGTGACTGTACTGTATATATGTATGAATTCAAATATGTGTCATTTGAAATTTGTCATGAATAAATTAAAGTGTAGTCACCAATTTAAACCGTAATCTTATCTATAACCAACTGTGTTGGAGCAGGGGGCAGGATCATGCAAAAAGGGAGAGGTTAGTGTTTGGAGTGATTTGTGTAACTGTACAGGTGTTTTCAGAAAGGTTGTGTAACACTACACTGAGCTACTGTCCCAGAATAAATTCTGCAATTTAATAATCCCCGATGTGCAATTTAATTATCCCCGATGCGCACAGCCGCGATCAGATCTGAATTATCCCCTATGGTGCAAAGCAAGGTGTGCACCTTCATTTTTTAATTTGTTTTTCGCATGCAGGGCATATTTGCCTACTCTCCCTGAAGGTTTGGGTGACTCAAAACTTTTCTGTCCCCCAGAACCCCAGAAGAGTAGGCACCTGCATCCTGCCCATTTCCCCGCCCCAACCTCAAGTCAGCTGCATCTCTTCCATGGGCTTTTCCCAGAGGAGAGAGTGCAAAAGTAGGTACAGTACGTATGATGCGGGATAATTGCTGGATGCTTTTGCATGTAGCAGCCCACAAATTTATATATGGGTTTGGACACCCCACAGAGGCATTTCTAGAGAGGAGCGGACCTGTGTGCAGATTCCATGTGTGCGCCCCCTCCTCCCCTGTAGCCGCCACAGCCGCTGTTGGTGCTCTCAGCACGGAGACTCACAGTGCCGGAGTGTACAGCGCATGTGCCATTTTTTCGGAGTCCTGCGCATGCGCTGTAGACTCTGGCACTGTGCCAGAGTCTCTAGTGCTCAGCGTGCTAGCAGCGGCGGTGACGGCTACAGGAGAGGAGGGGGCCCACACACAGTCACCAATGGACGCCGGAAAGGTGAGTATAAAAGAAATGGGTGCGGTGTGTGCGGCCCCTCTGGACCCAGGAGCCCGTGTGCAACGCACACACTGCACCCATTATAGATACACCAGTGACACCCCAGTCAAATCTACATCTACATTTTATATCTGCTCCCCCTGCAGTGAAAGTTACTTGCTTGTTTTTTGCTTTACTCCCACCTGGGACTCGGGCCCAATGTTTTGTCAAATTTAGCAGAAAAAAAAAATCTGTTCTGCTCAATTAGCAATGGAATATTATTTGAGACGTCTTTTGTAAAATTATAAAACAATGTACACTTTCAATTGTGATATTAATAGTATGAGGAATTGAACATTCTTTTACTTTCTACCTTCACAGCGTCATCCAAGTGCTTTGTTGCCGGTGTTTGTGTCAGAAAGAGCTTAATTCTGTGTACTCTATAGAGCAGCAGAACGCTTATATAATAAGATGGCTAGAGCTATATAATTATCTTTTATACATTTTTTTAATCTAAAATGGAACGGTTGGTATGAAACTTCGCTAACCATCACTTTTCATTTATGTGGGTGCTCCATTATATACCTTTTACTTATATTAATACTGATTATATTGAGATTTATATTCTGATGTTTTATTGCTGTTTAACCACTTGCCTGACAAAAACTTATGGCATATGACCGCTGTCAGGGGTGCGTTACCTGACCAGGTCGTATCTCATACATCCAGCATGCCTTGTTGCCTCCCCATCTGTTATGTACAAGTGCTAAACAGATTTCCTCATGCTGCTGTGGCTCTCTTGGAGTAAGGTTGTGGTCATGACTGCTGACATCTCTCCCAAAATGGCGCCTGAGTGAGAATGCCATGCGAACAGCACACATGGAGCGCTTGTGCCTAAACTAAAAGCGCGAAGAGGGGGACATTGTTTCCCCCCAGCACAACTATGGTGATCTCTGCGTGTGCAGTGATCACCTGCAGCTGGGGGAAATCAGTCCCCTCTAAGCCACGCTCCCCTGCTCTCTGCTATAAGGTGTGGGGGCAGGGCTTAGTACATGTGCCTCTTTATGTCTTCAGATACTGTACATCACATGTACTGAGCTGCATGGTATAATATGCATCAGGCTCTACATATGAATACATGTGTAAGTCTTTTTCTGTGTGCATGTACTGTATAAAAACATGCATTTGTCAAACTAAACACGACTCGCACGAGAACCTCAATGTTAATAATAATAACAACATTTCAGAGCATACTGTAGAACAATTACAATAGTTCTGCAAGGAGGTTTTCCTTCAAGATTTTTTTGGTAGTGGTTTGGAAAAATATTTTTACCTGATTTTATAAATTGAAAAAAGAAAATCCCCAGTTAAGGGACCTACACACAATGCAATATAGCTACCGATATGGGCCCTCATTCCAAGTTGTTCGCTCGCTAGCTGCTTTTAGCAGCATTGCACACGCTAGGCCGCCGCCCTCTGGGAGTCTATCTTAGCTTAGCAGAATTGCGAATAAAAGATTAGCAGTTCTGCTATTAAATATTTCTCTAACGTCCTAAGTGGATGCTGGGGACTCCGTAAGGACCATGGGGAATAGCGGCTCCGCAGGAGACTGGGCACATCTAAAGAAAGCTTTAGGACTAACTGGTGTGCACTGGCTCCTCCCCCTATGACCCTCCTCCAAGCCTCAGTTAGATCTTTGTGCCCGAACGAGAAGGGTGCACACTAGGGGCTCTCCTGAGCTTCTTAGTGAAAGTTTTAGTTTAGGTTTTTTATTTTCAGTGAGACCTGCTGGCAACAGGCTCACTGCATCGAGGGACTAAGGGGAGAAGAAGCGAACTCACCTGCGTGCAGAGTGGATTGGGCTTCTTAGGCTACTGGACATTAGCTCCAGAGGGACGATCACAGGCCCAGCCTGGATGGGTCCCAGAGCCGCGCCGCCGGCCCCCTTACAGAGCCAGAAGGCAGAAGAGGTCCGGAAAATCGGCGGCAGAAGACGTCCTGTCTTCAACAAGGTAGCGCACAGCACTGCAGCTGTGCGCCATTGCTCTCAGCACACTTCACACTCCGGTCACTGAGGGTGCAGGGCGCTGGGGGTGGCGCCCTGAGACGCAATAATACACACCTTGGATGGCAAAAAATGCATCACATATAGCTCCTGGGCTATATGGATGCATTTAACCCCTGCCAAAATACATAAAAAAACGGGAGATAAGGCCGCCGATAAGGGGGCGGAGCCTATCTCCTCAGCACACTGGCGCCATTTTCCCTCACAACTCCGTTGGAGGGAAGCTCCCTGTCTCTCCCCTGCAGTCACTACACTACAGAAAGGGTTAAAAAAGAGAGGGGGGGCACTAATTACGCGCAGTATTAAAGATACAGCAGCTATAAGGGGAAAAACACTTATATAAGGTTATCCCTGTATATATATATATATATATATATATAGCGCTCTGGTGTGTGCTGGCAAACTCTCCCTCTGTCTCCCCAAAGGGCTAGTGGGGTCCTGTCCTCTATCAGAGCATTCCCTGTGTGTGTGCTGTATGTCGGTACATTTGTGTCGACATGTATGAGGAGAAAAATGATGTGGAGACGGAGCAGATTGCCTGTAATAGTGATGTCACCCCCTAGGGGGTCGACACCTGAGTGGATGAACTGTTGGAAGGAATTACGTGACAGTGTCAGCTCTGTATAAAAGACAGTGGTTGACATGAGACAGCCGGCTACTCAGCTTGTGCCTGTCCAGACGTCTCATAGGCCGTCAGGGGCTCTAAAGCGCCCGTTACCTCAGATGGCAGATATAGACGCCGACACGGATACTGACTCCAGTGTCGACGGTGAAGAGACAAATGTGACTTCCAGTAGGGCCACATGTTACATGATTGAGGCAATGAAAAATGTTTTTACACATTTCTGATAATACGAGTACCACCAAAAAAGGGGTATTATGTTCGGTGAGGAAAAACTACCTGTAGTTTTCCTGAATCTGAGAAATTAAATGAGGTGTGTGATGATGCGTGGTTTTCCCCCGATAACAACTGATAATTTCTAAAATGTTATTGGCATTATATCCTTTCCCGCCAGAGGTTAGGGTGCGTTGGGAAACACCCCCTAGGGTGGATAAAGCGCTCACACGCTTGTAAGGGCTCTACCCTCTCCTGAGATGGCCGCCCTTAAGGATCCTGCTGATAGAAAGCAGGAGGGTATCCTAAAATGTATTTACACACATACTGGTGTTATACTGCGACCAGCAATCGCCTCAGCCTGGATGTGCAGTGCTGGGTTGGCGTGGTCGGATTCCCTGACTGAAAATATTGATACCCTAGATAGGGACAGTATATTATTGCCTATAGAGCATTTAAAAGATGCATTTCTATATATGCGTGATGTACAGCGGAATATTTGCCGACTGGCATCAAGTCAAAGTGCGTTGTCCATTTCTACCAGTAGAGGGTTATGGACACGTCAGTGGTCAGGTGATGCGTATTCCAAACGGCATTTGGAAGTATTGCCTTATTAAAGGGAGGAGTTATTTGGGGTCGGTCTTTCAGACCTGGTGGCCACGGCAACAGCTGGGAAATCCACGTTTGTACCCCAGGTCGCCTCTCAACATGAGAAGACGCCGTATTATCAGGCGCAGTCTTTTCGTGGACAAGCGGGCAAAAGATTCCTCATTTCTGCCCCGTGACAGAGGGAGAGGAAAAAGGCTGCAGAAATCAGCCAGTTCCCAGGAACAGAAACCCTCTCCCGCCTCTGCTAAGCCCTTAGTATGACGCTGGGGCTTTACAAGCAGAATCAGGCACGGTGGGGGGCCCGTCTCAATGAATTTCAGCGCGCAGTGGGCTCACTCGCAAGTAGACCCCTGGATCCGTCAGGTGATATCTCAGGGGTACAAATTAGAATTCGAGACGTCTCCCCCTCGCCGTTTCCTAAAGTCGGCTTTACCGATGTCTCCTTCTGACAGGGAGACTGTTTTGGAAGCCATTCACAAGCTGTATTCCCAGCAGGTGATAACAAGGTACCCCTCCTGCAACAGGGAACGGGGTATTATTCCACACTGTTGTGGTACCGAAGCCGGACGGCTCGGTGAGACCGATTCTAAATCTAAAATCTTTGAACACTTACATACAGAGGTTCAAATTCAAGATTGAGTCACTCAGAGCAGTGATTGCGAACCTGGAAGAAGGGGACTACATGATGTCTCGGGACATCAAGGATACTTACCTTCATGTCAAAATTTACCCTTCTCATCAAGGGTACCTCAGGTTTATGGTACAGAACTGTCACTATCAGTTCAGACGCTGCCGTATGGATGGTCCACGGCACCCCGGGTCTTTACCAAGGTAATGGCCGAAATGATGATATTCCTTCGAAGGAAGGGAATTTTAGTTATCCCTTACTTGGACGATTCCCTGATAAGGGTAAGATCCAGGGAACAGTTGGAGGTCGGTGTAGCACTATTTCAGGTAGTGTTGCGGCAGCACGTTTGGATTCTCAATATTCCAAAATCGCAGCTGGTTCCTACGACTTGTCTTCTGTTCCTAGGGATGATCCTGGACACAGTCCAGAAAAAGGCTTTTCTCCCGGAGGAAAAAGCCAGGGAGTTATCCGAGCTAGTCAGGAACCTCCTAAAACCGAGCCAAGTCTCAGTGCATCAATGCACAAGGGTTCTGGGTAAAATGGTGGCTTCCTAAGAAGCAATCCCATTCGGCAGATTCCACGCAAGAACTTTCCAGTGGGACCTGCTGGACAAATGGTCCGGGTCGCATCTTCAGATGCATCAGTGTCACAACTGAGGGCCTGAGCTGACGGGAGGCAGCCTCAGTTGTAGGGGCTGAGATGTACCGGAACCTGGGAGGTTGTATCAGACCCCTGGACATGTAAGTAACATGAATAATAACTGCCCGAAGGCGTGACCACGACAACTTAGATAAAAGTCAATGATGTTTATTATGACAACTCCGCAACACAGCAGCAGTAAAAGAAAACGTAAAAGTCAGCAAATAATAAATACAGTTCCTGGGTACTACAGGATGGCAGGAGCCACAGGGCACTGGTAGTGTGAGATAGTTCTTATGATCTTCTAGATGGAAAGTCCTTACCAGGCCCGACTGTAGCAATGGAGATAACCCAGGATTGTGCCAGCTGGTGTTCCAGGAAAAGCTGGGTTGCTGAAGGTAAAACAGCTGCTGTGGATACTGGCTGGAACCAGACTGTTGTTAGCACGGAGTGGATACTGGCTGGAACCAGTTAAATAATAAATGAACTTGGGAGCGATGAAATATGAACTGAAATGCAGAACTTGAGAGCGGAGAAATAATAATACCGGTGGAGAGTGGTAAAGTGTAGAAAGGACACCGGCCCTTTAAGGGAAGCTGTACTCTGCTGGAAGCTGAGCTGGAAGCAGGTAATGTTGTAGCTGGAAACAGATGAATCCACAATGGATTGGAGAGTCAGGCTACACCGCAGGTGGAATGCTGGTGCGGGTCTCTATGGTGGAAGTCTTGAGACAGGAGCTGGAACCTGGAAGACAATCACAGGAGAGAGACAAACAGGAACTAGGTTTGACAACCAAAGCACTGACGCCTTCCTTGCTCAGGCACAGTGTATTTATACCTGCAGCAAGGAAGGGATTGGCTAGGCAATTATGCAGATTAACAATACTGACAACAGATTGGAGGAAATGATCATCTGACAGAATCCAAGATGGCTGCGCCCATGCAGACACTTGGAGGGAAGTTTGGTTTGTAATCCATGTGGTAATGAAAACAGTAATGGCGGCGCCGGCCACTGGAGACAGGAGACGCCAGGCTGACAAGTGCACATCCAACCACGCGGACACAGCGGAGGCCGCGGCTGACGTAATCGCCACTCTGACACTCTGCATGCAGAAGCTCAGGGACGGCGGCGGAGGCCGCGGAAGACGCCATGCCAGATGTAATAAGGCGTTACTGTGACAGCGTCTCAGAGAGACAGGAGAGGATGCAGGAATGTGAACATTAGGATAACAGATGGGATCCGGTCCTGGAGCGCTGAGCCAGCCTTAGGAGGCATCTGATGGGTAAGAAATGGCCTCCAGATACCCGGATCGTGACAGCACCCCCCCCTTTAGGAGTGGCCCCAGGACACTTCTTTGGCTTTTGAGGAAACTTGGAATGGAATCTCCGGACCAAGGCAGGAGCATGGACATCAGAAGCATTGGTCCATGAACGTTCCTCAGGACCATAACCCTTCCAGTCAATAAGATATTGTAGTTGACCGTAACGGTGACGTGAGTCCAGGATCTTGGCCACTTCATACTCAACGCCTCGTTGAGTTTGGACTTTCGGAGTTGGAGGAAGTGAGGAATGAAACCGATTCAAGATCAGCGGTTTCAACAGGGAAACATGGAATGTCCTGGGTATTTTTAAGAAGGGAGGCAACTGGAGTCTGTAAGCAACAGGATTGATGACTTGTTCAATCTTGAAAGGACCGATATAGCGAGGTGCAAACTTCATACTGGGAACTCTTAACCTCAAATTCTTCGTGGATAACCATACCCGATCACCCACCTTGAGAGCAGGAACTGCTCGACGCTTCTTATCCGCAAACTTCTTGTACCTGAACGATGCCTTGAGCAGAGCTGATCGTACGCTCTTCCAGATATTGGCAAACTGATGCAAGGTGATATCCACTGCGGGAACAGAAGTTGCTGGAAGCGGTTGGAACTCAGGAACTTTAGGGTGGAATCCAAAGTTAGTGAAGAATGGTGTTGAAGCAGATGAAGAATGATACTGGTTGTTATGACAGAACTCGGCCCAGGGAAGTAATTGAACCCAGTCATCTTGAGAGGAGGACACATAGATGCGGAGGAAGGCCTCCAAGTCCTGATTCACCCTCTCGGTTTGACCATTGGTCTGAGGATGGTAAGCCGTGGAAAACTTTAGCTTGACTTGGAGGACTTGACATAAACTTCGCCAGAATTTGGCTGTGAATTGAACTCCTCGATCTGAGATAATTTCTTCAGGAAGACCGTGGAGTCGGAAGATCTCTTGTATGAATACTTGAGCCAACTTGGAAGCTGACGGAAGACCGGTGAGAGGAATGAAGTGTGCCATCTTGGTGAACCGGTCAACTACCACCCAGATGGTATTGAACTTGTTGCACATGGGTAAGTCTGTAATGAAATCCATCGACAAGTGGGTCCATGGTCGACGGGGAACGGATAGTGGAACCAGTTGCCCCGCAGGCGACTGGCGGGATACTTTATGTTGGGCACACTTTGGGCAAGATGCAATAAACTCCAAGACGTCCTTTTTCAGAGTTGGCCACCAATAGGACCTAGAGATAAACTCCAGGGTTTTTTGGATACCTGTATGTCCGGCAAAACGGGAAGCATGGGCCCAATGCATGAGCTTCTTCCTTAGCATCGGCTTCACAAAACTTTTCCCTGATGGGGGCGTAGAGTCCATCCCTACCGTGGAGAATGCCAACGGATTTATAATAGGATGCTTGTCTGAAGACTCTGACTCATTTTCTTGCTCCCATGAGCGGGAAAGGGCATCGGCCTTGCGATTCTGAGAGCCCGGACAGAACTGGAGTTTAAAGTCGAACCTGGAAAAGAAAAGTGCCCATCTGGCCTGACGAGGGTTGAGACATTGTGCGCCCTTCAGGTATAAAAGGTTCTTGTGGTCTGTAAGTATGGTGATTGAATGAGAAGCTCCCTCCAACAGATACCTCCACTCTTCTAGAGCGAGCTTGATGGCTAGCAACTCCTGGTCGCCAATGGCATAGTTGCGCTCAGCTGGGGAGAACTTCCGGGAGAAGAAACTGCAAGGATGTAAATGGCCATCTTTAGCCCTCTGAGATAACACCGCTCCTACTCCAACGGAGGAGGCATCCACCTCTAGGATGAAAGGAGAGTCGATGTCAGGCTGTTTCAGGACAGGCGCAGAGATGAACCTCTGTTTTAAAAGATGAAAAGCTTGCATGGCTTCTTCAGACCACTTGGACGGGTTAGCACCCTTCTTGGTGAAAGCAGTAATAGGCGCCACAATGGTGGAAAAGTCTCGTATAAACTTTCGGTAATAATTGGCGAACCCTAAGAACCTCTGGACCCCTTTGAGGGTTAAGGGTACCGGCCAATTCTGAATTGCTTGTAGTTTCTCAGGATCCATCTCTAGTCCGGAACCGGACACAATGTACCCTAGAAACGGAATGGACTTGACTTCAAAGACGCATTTTTCTAATTTGCAATAGAGATGATTGACACGGAGACGGGACAGAACCTCTTTAACCCAAAAACGATGTTCCTCTAAATCGTTGGCAAAAATGAGGATATCGTCTAGATAGACCACGACATGACGGTATAGAATGTCTCTGAAAATCTCATTGACAAAATGCTGGAAGACAGCTGGAGCATTGCTCAATCCGAAGGGCATGACGAGGTACTCATAATGTCCGTCACGGGTGTTAAAGGCGGTCTTCCACTCGTCACCCTCACGGATCCGGATGAGATTGTATGCACCTCGCAAGTCCAGCTTTGTAAAGATGGTAGCTCCGCTAACTCTGTCAAAGAGCTCAGTAATCAGGGGTAAAGGATAACGGTTCTTGATGGTAATGTCGTTCAAACCTCTGTAGTCGATGCACGGCCGCAGACCACCATCTTTCTTTTTTACAAAAAAGAAGCCTGCGCCGGCTGGGGAAGAAGAAGGTCGAATGAACCCCTTTGCTAGGTTCTCTTTAATGTATTCCTCCATAGAATGCGTCTCAGGCAGAGACAACGGATAAGTTCGGCCTCGAGGTGGAACCTTCCCTGGAACGAGATCAATCGGGCAGTCCCATTCTCTATGAGGAGGAAGGATATCAGCAGAAGCTTTACTGAACACATCCGTGAAATCTTGATATGGAGGAGGTGGAACATCAGACGACCTGGGGGAGGAAGAACAGACAGGCAATACTTTAAACAAACATGTCTCTGCACAGGAGGAACCCCATGCCAGGATTTGCGTAGTCGTCCAATCAATTGTAGGATTGTGAAGACGGAGCCATGGAAGGCCCAGGACCACAGGATGTGTGGCTCTTGGAATCACTAAAAGTGAAATAAGTTCGGAATGAAGAACTCCCACTCTCAGACGAACTGGTAGAGTCCTTAGAGCAATAACAGTATCAAAAATTTTACTGCCATCCACGGCAGTTAAGGAAAAGGAGGAAGGAAGTCTCTCGGTGGGTAGGGACCACCGTTTAACATAGGCTTCAGTAATAAAGTTCCCAGCTGCTCCGGAATCAAGGAGAGCAATGACGTTCCGATAACGTTGAGCAACTTGAAGCGAGACTGGGAGATTACAATCATGAGGAGATGGAGAGGAGATCATTACTCCTAGCCGGCCCTCTCCTGGGCGAGCTAGGGTTTGGAGTTTTCCCGGACGTTCGGGACAGGCATTGATGGTGTGAGACGGAGCTGCACAGTAAAGACAAAGAGACTCAGAGAGACGTCTTCGGCGCTCAGCAGGAGTTAAACGGGAACGGCCAATTTGCATGGGCTCATCTTTAGATGGTGACAGTTGACGAGGAGGAGGAGCAGAAGATTTTGGAGCAGATGATCTTCCACGCTCAGTTGCTCTCTCTCTGAAACGTAAATCAACTTTCGTGCAGAGTGAGATTAGCTCATCTAACTTAGAAGGTAAGTCTCTGGTAGCTAACTCATCTTTAATAAGCTCAGATAAGCCATGCCAGAATGCAGCATACAGGGCCTCGTCGTTCCATGCCAGTTCGGATGCCAGGATCTGGAACTGTATCAGATATTGTCCTACAGTACGTGACCCCTGGCGTAAACGGAGAATCTCGGATGAAGCTGAGGTTACCCGGCCTGGCTCGTCGAAGATGCGCCTGAATGTTGACACGAATGCAGTGTAAGAAGATAGCAGGGTGTCGGACCTCTCCCATAACGGTGATGCCCAGTCAAGGGCGGAGCCACTGAGAAGAGAGATGATGTAGGCAATTTTTGTACGGTCACTGGGAAAATTGCCAGGTTGTAGCTCAAACTGAATCTCACACTGGTTGAGAAATCCCCTGCAGAATCTTGGAGATCCGTCAAATTTTGCTGGCGTTGGAAGATGAAGACGTGGAGCAGAAATGGGTAAGGTGGGTGGGGTTATAGCTGGAGTCACTGTGGTTGACGCACCAGATGCGCCTGATCCACGGAGAGTTGTCTGAATCCCATCCAGCCGAGTAGAGAGATCCTGGAGACAGCGGATGATGTGGCCCTGTGCAGCCTCCTGATGTTCTAGTCGGGCTGCCAGTTCTTGCATCGGCCTGGCCGCTTGATCCTGGTCTCCGGCTGGATTCATTAGGTCAGTGCTTACTGTCACAACTGAGGGCCTGAGCTGACGGGAGGCAGCCTCAGTTGTAGGGGCTGAGATGTACCGGAACCTGGGAGGTTGTATCAGACCCCTGGACATGTAAGTAACATGAATAATAACTGCCCGAAGGCGTGACCACGACAACTTAGATAAAAGTCAATGATGTTTATTATGACAACTCCGCAACACAGCAGCAGTAAAAGAAAACGTAAAAGTCAGCAAATAATAAATACAGTTCCTGGGTACTACAGGATGGCAGGAGCCACAGGGCACTGGTAGTGTGAGATAGTTCTTATGATCTTCTAGATGGAAAGTCCTTACCAGGCCCGACTGTAGCAATGGAGATAACCCAGGATTGTGCCAGCTGGTGTTCCAGGAAAAGCTGGGTTGCTGAAGGTAAAACAGCTGCTGTGGATACTGGCTGGAACCAGACTGTTGTTAGCACGGAGTGGATACTGGCTGGAACCAGTTAAATAATAAATGAACTTGGGAGCGATGAAATATGAACTGAAATGCAGAACTTGAGAGCGGAGAAATAATAATACCGGTGGAGAGTGGTAAAGTGTAGAAAGGACACCGGCCCTTTAAGGGAAGCTGTACTCTGCTGGAAGCTGAGCTGGAAGCAGGTAATGTTGTAGCTGGAAACAGATGAATCCACAATGGATTGGAGAGTCAGGCTACACCGCAGGTGGAATGCTGGTGCGGGTCTCTATGGTGGAAGTCTTGAGACAGGAGCTGGAACCTGGAAGACAATCACAGGAGAGAGACAAACAGGAACTAGGTTTGACAACCAAAGCACTGACGCCTTCCTTGCTCAGGCACAGTGTATTTATACCTGCAGCAAGGAAGGGATTGGCTAGGCAATTATGCAGATTAACAATACTGACAACAGATTGGAGGAAATGATCAGCTGACAGAATCCAAGATGGCTGCGCCCATGCAGACACTTGGAGGGAAGTTTGGTTTGTAATCCATGTGGTAATGAAAACAGTAATGGCGGCGCCGGCCACTGGAGACAGGAGACGCCAGGCTGACAAGTGCACATCCAACCACGCGGACACAGCGGAGGCCGCGGCTGACGTAATCGCCACTCTGACACTCTGCATGCAGAAGCTCAGGGACGGCGGCGGAGGCCGCGGAAGACGCCATGCCAGATGTAATAAGGCGTTACTGTGACAGCGTCTCAGAGAGACAGGAGAGGATGCAGGAATGTGAACATTAGGATAACAGATGGGATCCGGTCCTGGAGCGCTGAGCCAGCCTTAGGAGGCATCTGATGGGTAAGAAATGGCGTCCAGATACCCGGATCGTGACAATCAGCGGATAACCCTGTCACCAAGGACAAGGGTGTCCCTCCTGTGGTGGTTGCAGAGTGCTCATCTTATAGAGGGCCGCAGATTCGGCATTCAGGACTGGGTCCTGGTGACCACGGATGCCAGCCTGCGAGGCTGGGGAGCAGTAACACAGGGAAGGAATATCCAGGGCTTATGGTCAAGTCTGGAGACATCACTTCACATAAATATCCTGAAGCTAAGGGCCGTTTACAATGCTCTAAGCTTAGCAAGTCCTCTGCTTCAAGGTCAGCCGGTGTTGATCCAGTCGGACAACATCACGGCAGTCACCCACGTAAACAGACAGGGTGGCACAAGAAGCAGGAGGGCAATGGCAGAAGCTGCAAGGATTCTTCGCTGGGCGGAAAATCATGTGATATCACTGTCAGCAGTATTCATTCCGGGAGTGGACAACTGGGAAGCAGACTTCCTCAGCACGACCTCCACCCGGGAGAGTGGGGACTTCACCCAGAAGTCTTCCACATGATTATAAACCGTTGGGAAAAACTCGACAGGTATTGCGCCAGGTCAAGGGACCCTCAGGCAATACCTGTAGACGTTCTGGTAACACCGTGGGTGTACCAGTCAGTGTATGTGTTCCCTCCTCTGCCTCTCATACCCAAGGTACTGAGATTGATAAGATGGAGAGGAGTAAGCACTATATTCGTGGCTCCGGATTGGCCAAGAAGGACTTGGTAACCGGAACTTTAAGAGGATCCGTGGCCTCTACCTCTAAGAAGGGACCTGCTCCAGCAAGGACCCTGTCTGTTCCAAGACTTACCACGGCTGCGTTTGACGGCATGGCGGTTGAACGCCGGACCCTGAAAAGGCATTCCGGATGAAGTCATCCCTATCCCGATCAAAGCCAGGAAGGATGTAACCGAAAAACATTATCACCGCATTTGGCGAAAATATGTTGCGTGGTGCGAGGCCAGTAAGGCCCGACGGAGGAAAATTCAACTGGGTCGTTTCCTACATTTCCTGCAAACAGGAGTGTCTATGGGCCTGAAATTGGGGTCCATTAAGGTTACAATTTCGGCCCTGTCAATTTTCTTCCAAAAAGAACTAGCTTCAGTCCCTGAAGTTCAGACGTTTGTAAAAGGGGTACTGCATATACAGCCTCCTTTTGTGCCTTCAGTGGCACTTTGGGATCTCAATGTAGTTTTTGGGTTCCAAAAGTCACATTGGTTTGAACCACTTAAATCTGTGGAGTTAAAATATCTCACATGGAAAGTGGTCATGCTGTTGGCCCTGGCCTGGGCCAGGCGCGTGTCAGAATTGGCGGCTTTATCCTGTAAAAGCCCTTATCTGATTTTCCATTCGGACAGGGTGGAATTGAGGACTCGTCCTCAGTTTCTCCCTAAGGTGGTTTCAGCGTTTCACCTGAACCAACCTATTGTGGTGCCTGCGGCTACTAGGGACTTGGAGGACTCCAAGTTGCTAGACGTTGTCAGGGCCCTGAAAATATATGTTTCCAGGACGGCTTGAGTCAGGAAAACTGACTCGCTGTTTATCCTGTATGCACCCAACAAGCTGGGTGCTCCTGCTTCTAAGCAGACTATTGCTCGTTGGATTTGTAGTACAATTCAGCTTGCACATTCGGTGGCAGGCCTGCCACAGCCAAAAATCTGTAAATGCCCACTCCACAAGGAAGGTGGGCTCATCTTGGGCGGCTGCCCGAGGGGTCTCGGCTTTACAACTTTGCCGAGCAGCTACTTGGTCAGGAGCAAATACGTTTGTAAAATTCTACAAAATTGATACCCTGGCTGAGGAGGACCTGGAGTTCTCTCAATTGGTGCTGCAGAGTCATCCGCACTCTCTCGCCCGTTTGGGAGCTTTGGTATAATCCCCATGGTCCTTACGGAGTCCCCAGCATCCACTTAGGACGTTAGAGAAAATAAGAATTTACTTACCGATAATTCTATTTCTCGTAGTCCGTAGTGGATGCTGGGCGCCCATCCCAAGTGCGGATTGTCTGCAATACTGGTACATAGTTATTGTTACCAAAAAATCGGGTTATTGCTGTAGTGAGCCATCTTTTCTAGAGGCTCCTCTGTTATCATGCTGTTAACTGGGTTCAGATCACAAGTTGTACGGTGTGATTGGTGTGGCTGGTATGAGTCTTACCCGGGATTCAAAATCCTTCCTTATTGTGTACGCTCATCCGGGCACAGTATCCTAACTGAGGCTTGGAGGAGGGTCATAGGGGGAGGAGCCAGTGCACACCAGTTAGTCCTAAAGCTTTCTTTAGATGTGCCCAGTCTCCTGTGGAGCCGCTATTCCCCATGGTCCTTACGGAGTCCCCAGCATCCACTACGGACTACGAGAAATAGAATTATCGGTAAGTAAATTCTTATTTTCCCTGCAGTTTCTGAGTAGCTCCAGACCTACTCCTAGATTGCGATCACCTCAGTCCGTTTAGTTCCTGGTTTGACGTCACAAACGCCCTGCGTTCGGCCAGCCACTCCACCGTTTCTCCAGCCACTCCTGCGTTTTAGCCTGACACGCCTGCGTTTTTTTAGCACACTCCCGGAAAACGGTCAGTTTCCGCCCAGAAACACCCACTTACTGTCAATCACTCACCGATCAGCAGAGCGACTGAAAAGCTTCGCTCGGACCTGTGTAAAATTGCATAGTTTTGTGTGATAATACTTAGCGCGTGCGCACTGCGGCCCATACGCATGCGCAGAATCCCCCATTTTTAGCCTGATCGCTATTCTGCTAAAAACGGCAGCGAGCGAACAACTCGGAATGACCACCATGGTCTCTATAGTCCATATTGGTAGAAAACACAGTGCATATCGCACCTTGTGGAAAAACCTTGCGATGCCAATGCGCAGTCCCGCGGGATCGGCATCGCAAGGAAAAAATGTGTGCATGCAGGCCAGTATTGACTAAGGCCCTCATTCCGATTTGCTCGCTGACGTTTTTCGCAGCGCAGCGATCAGGTTACTACTGCGCATGCACCGCAATGCGCACGTGCATCGTATGGGTACAAACAGCATCGTTGCTGTGCAATGCTTCTAGCGATGAATCAATTCGCACAACCGATCGCAAGGGGATTGACAGGAAGAAGGCATTTATAGGTGTCAACTTACCGTTTTCTGGGAGTGGTAGGGAAAACGCAGGTGTGTCCAGGCATTTACAGGGCTGGTGTCTGAAGTCCATTCCGGGACAGGCTGAAGGTATCGCAAGGGCTGAGTAAGTTCAGACCTACTCAGAAACTGCAAAAAACTCTTTCAGCCCGCTCGGCTGCACAAGCGATCGCACACTTGCAAATCGAAAATACACTCCCCCGTGGGTGGCGACTATCTAATCGCTGCTCTGCAAAAAATAGCTAGCTAGCGATCAACTCTGAATGAGGGCCTATATCGGAGGTTCATGCCTCTGGCCACAATATAGTCAATATCGGCCGTTAGCCTGCATTGCACCGTGTGTAGGCGGCTTAACTTACCTCCAAATAAATCATGTAACCTTTTTCGTATTCAAAAAAAGAACTCCATCAAAAAATACAAATTTAATATTGAGTGGAGTATAAAAAACTAGTGATTACATACTTGCTCATCCATTCAGAGAATATCTCTGGTAGCTCTTCTGGCCTGTTTACAGTAATGTGAGTTATTGTAAATGCTCCTCCCTTATGAACTCTGCATTCACATTTGAAGGCTGAGAGGCAGGGGTTAAAATAAGCCGGAATGGGGCGGAACTGTGTTCCGTCCGTTCCATTTGGAGAAGAATCCAATTCCACCTCCTCTGGCTCACCTAACCCGATGTCAGCCCGGCGTACAGGGAGATGTCGATCGTCCGCTGAGATTGTGCTACCAGCGGCCGCCCGGCTCCCTCCCCACAGCGGCAGCCGGAGGCAGGAGCTCAGTCCTGAGCTCGGGCTTTCGGCAGTGTGCGGCGCTGCGCTTCTCCCATAGTTCTTAGGAGCGGGTGGCCAGGCAGAGGGCAGCGGTCCAGAAGCAGGAGCGGGGCTTGGTGAGTATTGTGATGGGGGGTTTGTGTGTGTGTTAGCTGCGCTTCTAAAGGGGCATTACCACAGGGGGCTACACTATTGGGGGCATAACTACAGGGGAGCTAAATTACTGGGGGCATAACTACAAGGGCTATAACTGCAGGGGATAAACTATTGGGGGCATAACTATGGTGGCTAAACTACAGGGTGGCTAAACTACTGGGTGCATTACTACAGGGGAGCTAAACTACTGGGGACATAACTATTGGGGGCATAACTATGGTGGCTAAACTACAGGGTGGCTAAACTACTGGGGGCATTACCACTGGGGCTAAACTACAGGGGAGCTAAACTACTGGGGCATAACTATTGGGGGCATAACTATGGTGACTAAACTACACGGGGCATTACCACTGGGGGCTAAACTACTGGGGGCATAACTACGGGGACATTACAACTGGGGGCTAAACTGCAGGAGGCTAAACTACTGGGGGCATTACCACTGGTGGCTAAACTACTGGGGGCATAACTACAGGCACTACTACAGGTGCATTACTACTGGGGACAATACTACACAGGGGCATTACTACTGTGGGCACTACTAATGAGTGCATTGTATAAAGAGGGGCACTACTGTTGGGGGCATTGCATAAGCGGCACCACTATTATGGACTCTACATAAGGTGCTCTACCACTGTGGGCACTACCACTACAGTGGACATTGCATAAGGGGCACTACTACTGTGGGCATTGTATAAGGGACGCTACTGCTGTGGACATTATGTGTATTAGTGGTGCTACTACTGTTGGCTTTGTGTATAAGGGGCACTAATGTTTGTCATAACATGAATAAGGGACACCACTATGTGGTGTAATGTGAATAAGATTGTGTTACTGTGCTTCGTAATTTTAATTGGGTATACTTTTGCATGACCGCGGCGCGCACAATCCCTTTATTGCATGGGCGCTGGGAGGGGGGTGGGGTGAGTTCCACCACCTATCTAGGACCACTTTAAGCACTGCTGAGGAAAAGAATAGTGGGGTTCAGTGCCAATTAGGGACCTCAGCAGGTAAGCATAACAGGTAAGTAGGCTTTCACTTTCTATTTTTAGACTTTATATGTCACTGAAAAACTAGATAATGTACATACAGTACTTCTTGTTGTGTTATGCAGATATGGCAAATTGTCATATCAGTAATTAGCAGTTATATAGATGCATTTATACAGTTTGCTATTTTTTATTTTTATTGTTATTATTTTTTTCTCTACAGGGCACAAATAGCAGAGTAGCTCATACATCTGGATCTGAATCTTCACAATCACATGCTGCCTCTCACTCGAGAGAGTCCTTTGTGCCAAGCCATGGAAGTGCTTTCCATTTGCCTGATTCTCCGCATTCTTCAACACTTTTTTATTCAAGCTCAACTTTGCCAGCACAGAGAGTAAGCTCTCCCTTATCAATGCAGCAAGTAGGTTCTCCAACTAAGCTTCAGCGGGTGGGTTCTGCTTCTGAGAGTACTGGTTACAGCACCCTGCAGAGGGTTTCTTCACCAAAACAGTCTCCAAGCCGCCTTGCCAAGTCCTACAGCACCAGTTCACCTATCAACATCGTTGTATCATCTGCTGGCCTTTCACCTTCATCTGTACGTGTGACCTCACCACCAACCATTCAGTCAAATATAACTTCTTCACCTTTGCATCAGTTGAGTTCAACTATCGGTACATATGCTACTCTTTCACCTACAAAACGTCTTGTTCACTCCTCCGATCAGTACAATAAGCATTCACAAGAACTATATGCCACAGCCACGTTGCAGAGACCTGGCAGTTTAGCAGGTAATGCCTCTTTAAACTCTATATGCATGACAACATATATTGATTAATATAAAAGTTTATCTTACCAAGTGTAAACACTTATTTACAGTAAAATTATAAGCAACAACTTTCTGGAGAAAAGATAATTTGCAGACATGTCCATATATTTATGTTTTGAAAGGTTCTAATCCCTTAGCAGTAATATTGCAACATATTAATTTTATTACAACCTCAAATTTAGACCAGTCAGTTGCATTTCACAGTTGTTTAAGGGGCATGTTTAATTATTTTGTCTTTGTCAGATCGTAAAGACTTGTTTATAACATAGTGAACAAAAATATACAGTATGCGTTAAAGAGAAATATAGATTAAGTAAAATTATTTTGTCAGATTTAAGAAAATTACTTAGACACATTTGGAATCATTTATGAGTTTATGACATAGAATTATTCTCTTAATACTGCAACTAGTAGATTCTAGAGGGGATGCTGCAAAGTAATACGGAGCATTCATTGAAATTTTATAATTTATATTGCAAAAAATATGTACTGTATATACAAATACGTTACGGAAACTAAACGAAGGCAATAATACATACAACAATTTATTTATTTACAGTTTCTTATATAGCGCAGCAAATTCTGTTGCGCTTAACAGTTGGACACAATGATAAAACAAAACTGGGTAATAAACAGTCATAGAGGTAGGAAGGCCCTGCTCGCAAGCTTACAATCTATAGGGAAATAGGCATAGATACACAAGGAAAGGTGCTATCTATTGCATAGTTGTCCGCCAGAAGGCAAAGGTTTTTGGTGGGCTGTATATCAGATCACAGCAATGATAAACTAGGATCTGGAGGAAGTGAAGAGAGAAAATATATGAGGATATGTGTGGACGTTACAGTGGGGATAAAATTGGATAGGAAAGCTTATGAAGGTTATGTGAGCGGTTCTGGAATTTGATAAGCTTGTCTGAATAGTGAATTTTCAGGGAATGCTTGAAGGTTTGGAAAGTAGTAGAGAGTCTTATTGTGCATGGTAGGGCATTCCACAGAGTGGGTGCATCCCAAGAAAGTCCTGCAATTGTGCATGGGAGCGAGTAATGAGTGTAGATGAGAGATGTAGATCTTGTAAAGAGCGAAGGTCGGGTTGGGAGATAATTTGAGATAAGCGAATAGATGTATATAGGTGTAGTTTGGTTAATGGCCTTGTGTGTGAGTAAAAGTGTTTTATATTGAATACGGTAGAATACAGGTAACCAATGGAGGGACTGACAGAGTGGATATGCAGACGATGAACATCTAGCGAGGAAGATTAGCCTCTCAGCTGCATTCAGAATGGATTGTAGTGGTGAGAGTCTCTTTTTGATAAGACCAGTAAGAAGACTATTGCAATAATCAATGCGGGAGATAATGAGAGCATGGATTAGAATTTTTGCAGTGTCTTGTGTCAGGTATGGTAATATTTTGGATATGTTTTTTTTAGATGCATGTAACATGATTTTGAGACCGATTGAATGTGGGGAACAAAGGACAGTTCATAGTCAATGATGACACCTAGGCAGGGCCGGCGACGGGGGGGTCAAAGGGGGCACCTGTACCGGGCCCCAAGGATCAGAGGGGACCCAAAGATATGCCACTTAGGGGTCTATTTACTAAACCTTGGATGGAGATAAAGTGGACGGAGATAAAGTATCAACCAATCAGCTCCTAATTGTCATTTTTCAAACGCAGCCTGTAACATGGCAGTAAGAAGCTGATTGGCTGGTACTTTATCTCCATCCAAGGCTTAGTAAATAGACCCCTTAGTACCCGGCAGGGATGTGAGCTGTCTTGTCCAAATAGGGCAGCGAGCTGAAGGCGGTATAGGTGCAGCCTCCAAGTGACTGGATCCTCTCACACACAGTGACTGTGCGGCGCGAATGTGCATCTGCTCTTCCGGGTACAGCTCTGTTGCAGGCATTTATGGTACATGGCTGCAGCTTCACTAGCCAGGATTCCCATACCCTGCGCCAGCCTCTTCTGGTGGGGTGTGAGGGCCGCATGTAGGGAGGCCAATCCCGGGATCGTCGAGATCCCGGGATTTAGGCCCAAAAACGCCCGGGATTCAATCCCGGGGATTGAGGGATCAGCGTTGAGCGTCCTCAGGACGCTGCCCAGCTTCCTCCTCCCGACTCCCCAGTGCAGTGTGACGTGCAGCGAGAGGTCACGCTGCGACGTCACTCGCCGCTGACTGCCGCCGGGGGGAGAGAATCTCGACGGGGTGCCCCTGCTATCGTCACTGAAAGGTGTGGGATCCCCGACAGCCGTCGCTAGCCAGCACTGTACAGCAGCAGCGCCGCGCACCCTGCCGCCCATCTACTATGTATACATCAGCGTGCAGGGATGGAGTGAGGACCGTGCTGTAGCCTCCCAGCCACGTGCTCACACTACACAGCAAGAAGCCACACCGCCACCACATCATGCAGCCTGCCCCGGGAACCATGGCTGGATGGAGAGCGCTGGGCCTGGTGGTATGTGTGCATGTCGGGCGGGCGGGGCGAGGGGGCGGCCACATAGGGAAAAGTCAATCTTGGGTATCCCGGAAATCCCGGGATTGACCATTTTTCAATTCCGATACCCAGGATTGAATAAATGGCCCGAGATTGGCATCCCTAGCCGCATGGTACCTGCTGGATACTGGAGAGTGCAGCACAGGTGAGTCTCTTCCTAGGGTAAGAGTGGATTGGTCAGGGGTTACAGGGCTTTGAAATGGGGTTGGTGTGCTGAGAATGCAGCATGAAGTTATTGGGGAGAGACAGACTGTGGGTTGTGTGGGAGTTAGGAGATGGGGAGAAACAGGCTGTGGTGTGTCTGGGGGAGAGATATACATATTTATATAGGTGTATAGGTGTGTGTGTGTATATATATATATATATATATATATATATATATGTGTGTATGTGTGTGTATATATAATATATATATACATATATATATAAAACAATAGGTGAGCTGGCGGCTGAGGGTTTAGTGGATCAGCAGTGATAGCCTGGTCTCTGAGTAATGGCTCATTACTCAGAGACCAGGCTATCACTGCTGATCCACTAAAGGTTCTCACCTAAGTGAATTCCTGCTACACCCGAGTATCTAGATTTTACTTTCAAGTAGTCGACCCATGAGGATTGGCGGATGACTCAAATAGAAAGCCCCTCTGATACTAAGGTTTTTTTTATATCGCGGTGTCGGGTATCCATATCCGCTTATTTTTGATAATACTTACCATACAGTCTTATAATAAGACGAAACGCTTTGGGTATTCTTGTTCTTCCTTTATGATGTCACCTCTGAATATATTGAAGAAAAAGAGGAGACTGTAGAGATTCACCTACTATTGTCCTCGACATCTTAAACGGAAATACACTAAGTGTGGAGCGACTTATTACTCCTTTTACAAACGAACCATGGACTTTGAACTTGTTTTTATATATAATAAATTTTATGATTTAACATGTTGCCACCACATTTTGACTCTTAAAGATGTGAAGCATAAGTGCCTTTTGTAACACAGGGTGTTGACTCAACCCTCAGGCGCCAGCTCACATATTGTTGTATATTTCTTTTGTCAGTTCCTCTCCTAGCAAGGAAGGAACTTAGGTGAATTGGGCTGCCAGTCATAAATCTTTATCACCACATTAGTTATACTCAAACAGCGCAGAGAGAGTATTGTTTTTATATATATATATAATAAGATTTTAAACCTACCGGTAAATCTTTTTCTCCTAGTCCGTAGAGGATGCTGGGGACTCCGTAAGGACCATGGGGTATAGACGGGCTCCGCAGGAGACATGGGCACTTTAAGACCTTTTAATGGGCGCGAGCTGGCTCCTCCCTCTATGCCCCTCCTCCAGACCTCGGCTATAGAACTGTGCCCAGAGGAGACGGACAGTACGAGGAAAGGAATTTTGTTAATCTAAGGGCGAGATACATACCAGCCCACACCACACACAACGTACAACATGGTTTATACTAAACCAGTTGACAGTATGAACAAACAGAATCAGCCAGAGACTGATCTTAACTGTAAAATAACCCTTATGTAAGCAACAACTATATACAAGCCTTGCAGATTTAGTCCGCACTGGGACGGGCGCCCAGCATCCTCTACGGACTAGGAGAAAAAGATTTGCCGGTAGGTTTAAAATCTTATTTTCTCTTACGTCCTAGAGGATGCTGGGGACTCCGTAAGGACCATGGGGTTTATACCAAAGCTCCAGACCGGGCAGGAGAGTGCAGATGACTCTGCAGCACCGATTGAGCAAACATGAGGTCCTCATCAGCCAGGGTATCAAACTTGTAAAATTTTGCAAAAGTGTTTGAACCCGACCACGTAGCTGCTCGGCAAAGCTGCAATGCCGAGACGCCTCTGGCAGCCGCCCAAGAAGAGCCCACCTTCCTAGTGGAATGGGCCTTTACTGATTTTGGTAACGGCAATCCAGCCGTAGAATGAGCCTGCTGAATCGTGTTACAGATCCAGTGTGCAATAGTTCGCTTAGAAGCAGGAGCGCCAACCTTGTTGGCTGCATACAGGACAAACCGTGCCTCTGTTTTCCTAACCCGAGCCGTTCTGGCTATATAAATTTTTAAGGCCCTGACTACATCAAGGGACTTGGAATCCTCCAAGGCATCCGTTGCCACAGGCACCACAATAGGTTGGTTCATGTGAAAAGACGAGACCACCTTAGGCAGAAATTGAGGACGAGTCCTCAACTCTGCTCGATCCACATGGAAAATCAGATAGGGGCTCTTGTTGAGACAAAGCTGCCAATTCGGACACCCGCCTTGCAGACGCCAAGGCCAACAACATGACCACTTTCCAAGTGAGAAACTTCAATTCAACTGTTTGAAGAGGTTCAAACCAGTGCGATTTAAGAAACTTTAACACCACGTTAAGGTCCCACGGTGCCACTGGGGGCACAAAAGGAGGTTGGATGTGCAGCACTCCTTTTACAAAAGTCTGGACTTCTGGGAGAGAAGCCAATTCCCTCTGAAACAATATAGATAAGGCCGAAATCTGCACCTTAATGGAGCCTAACTTTAGGCCCATATCCACTCCTGTCTGTAGAAAATGGAGAAAACGACCCAGCTGAAAATCTTCTGTAGGAGCATTCTTGGTTTCACACCAAGACACATATTTCCTTCAGATACGGTGATAGTGCTTCGCCGTTACCTCCTTCCTAGCTTTTAATAGAGTAGGGATGACTTCCCCCGGAATACCTTTCCTAGCTAGGATCTGGCGTTCAACCGCCATGCCGTCAAACGTAACCGCGGTAAGTCTTGGAACACACATGGCCCCTGTTGTAACAGGTTCTCTCTGAGAGGAAGCGGCCAAGGATCTTCTGTGATCATTTCCTGAAGATCTGGATACCAGGCCCTTCGAGGCCAATCTGGGACAATGAGTATTGTCTGCACTCTTGTTCGTCTTATGATTCTCAATATTTTTGAAATGAGTGGAAGTGGAGGGAACACATAGACCGACTGAAACAGCCACGGTGTCACTAGGGCGTCCACTGCCACTGCCTGAGGGTCCCTCGACCTGGAACAATACGTCCGAAGCTTCCTGTTGAGGCGTGACGCCATCATGTCTATTTGAGGGAGTCCCCAACAACTTGTTACCTCTGCAAAGACTTCTTGATGAAGTCCCCACTCCCCTGGATGGAGATCGTGCCTGCTGAGGAAGTCTGCTTCCCAGTTGTCTACTCCCGGAATGAAAACGGCTGACAGAGCGCTTACTTGATTTTCCGCCCAGCGAAGAATCCTGGTGGCTTCCGCCATTGCTGCTCTGCTCCTTGTCCTGCCCTGGCGGTTTACATGCGCCATGGCTGTGATGTTGTCTGACTGGATCAGAACGGGTAGGTTGCGAAGAAGATTCTCTGCCTGCTTCAGACCGTTGTATATGGCCCTTAATTCCAGCACATTGATGTGTAGATAAGCCTCCTGGCTTGACCATATTTCCTGAATTTTTTTTCCCTGGGTGACCGCTCCACATCCTTGGAGGCTCGCGTCCATGGTCACGAGAACCCAATCTTGAATTCCGAACCTGCGACCCTCTAGAAGGTGAGCACTCTGGAGCCACCACAGGCGAGAGACCCTGGCCCTGGGGGACAGGAGTATCCTCCGATGCATCTGGAGATGGGACCCTGACCACTTGTCCAGAAGGTCCCACTGAAAAGTTCTTGCATGGAACCTGCCGAACGTGATGGCCTCGTAGGCCGCCACCATCTTTCCCAATACTCGAGTGCATTGATGAACTGACACTCTTTTTGGTTTCAGCAGGTCCTGGACCATGTTCTTGATGAACTGACACTCTTTTTGGTTTCAGCAGGTCCTGGACCATGTTCTTGAGTTCCTGGGCCTTTTCCATTGGGAGAAAAACCCTCTGTTTTTCCGTGTCCAGAATCATGCCCAAAAACGTCAGCCGAGTTGTCGGAACCAACTGCGACTTTGGCAGATTTAAAATCCAGCCGTGTTGTTGTAGTACTCTCAGGGAGAGAGACACGCTTTTTAGTAAATGTTCTCTTGATCTTGCTTTTATCAGGAGATCGTCCAAGTATGGGATAATTGTGACCCCCTGCTTGCGCAGGAGCACCATCATTTCCGCCATTACCTTGGTGAAAATTCTCGGGGCCGTGGAAAGACCAAACGGCAACGTCTGAAACTGGTAATGACAATCCTGTACAGCAAATCTCGGGTACGCCTGATGAGGAGGCTATTTGGGGACATGAAGGTATGCATCCTTTATGTCTAGTGACACGATAAAATTTCCCCCCTTCCAGGCTGGAGATCACTGCCTGTAGAGATTCCATCTTGAATTTGAACCTCTTCAAATATAGGTTTATGGATTTTAGATTCAGAATTGGTCTGACTGAGCCATCCGGCTTCGGGACCACAAATAGGGTAAAACCCCTTCCCCTGTTGCAATAGGGGAACCTTGATAATCGCTTGCTGTTGACACAGCTTTTGTATGGTAGCTGAAACTATTGCTCTCTCTGGGGGAGAAGCTGGCAAGGCCGATTTGAAAAATCGGTGAGGAGGCACATCTTCGAACTCCAGTTTGTAGCCTTGGGATACAATTTTGACCACCCAAGGATCCAAGTCTGACTGAACCCAGACCTGGCTGAAGAGCTGAAGACGTGCCCCTACCGGTGCGGACTCCCGCAGCGGAACCCCAGCGTCATGCTGTGGATTTGGTAGAGGCCAGGAAGGACTTTTGCTCCTGGGAACTAGCCGTAGCTGGTGTTCTTTTCCCTCTACCTCTGGCGAGGAAGGATGAGCCACGCCCCTTTCTGAACTCATGAGACCGAAAGGACTGCATCTGATATTGAGGTGTTTTCTTTTGCTGTGGGGGAACGTAAGGCAAAAAAGAAGACTTACCCGCGGTAGCTGTGGAAACCAGGTCCGCGAGGCCCTCCCCAAATAAAACTTAACCTTTGTAAGGCAAAGCCTCCATATGTCTCTTTGAGTCAGCATCACCTGTCCATTGACGGGTCCACAGGGACCTTCTAGCAGAAACTGCCATGGCATTGGCTCTTGAACCCAAAAGCCCAATATCTCTCGCAGCCTCTCTCATATATAATGCTGCGTCCTTGATGTGACCTAAGGCCAACAAACTACTATCCTTATCTAGGGTGTCAATGTCAGATGACAAGTTATCTGCCCAAGCTGCAATTGCGCTACCCACCCATGCCGACGCTACTGCCGGTCTGAGCAGGGCTCCCGTAGTCGCATAAATTGCTTTTAATCCTGCGATCCGCAGGATCCTTTAGGGTCGCCGTGTCCGGGGACGGTAGGGCCACCTTCTTGGACAAGCGCATCAAGGCCTTGTCCACCGTGGGTGAGGATTCCCACCGTAACCTGTCCTTTGAGGGGAAAGGATACGCCATAATAATTCTCTTGGGAACCTGCAGTCTCTTGTCTGGAGTTTCCCAAGCTTTTTCAAATAAAGCGTTCAGCTCATGAGATGGGGGAAACGTTACCTCAGGTTTCTTTTCCTTAAACATGCAGACCCTTGTGTCAGGGACAGAGGGGTCCTCTGTGATATGTAATACATATTTTATCGCAATAATCATGTATTGAATACTCTTGGTCACCCTTGGGTGTAACCGTGCATCATCATAGTCGACACTGGAGTCGGAATCCGTGTCGGTATCAGTGTCTGCTATCTGGGTAAAGGGACGTTTATGGGACCCTGAAGGGTCTTGTGACACCGTAAGAGCCATGGATGGACTCCCTGCCTGGGCTTTGGACTCTGCCCTGTCCAATCTCTTAAGTAATAAAGCCACACTAGCATTCAAAACATTCCACATGTCCACCCAATCCGCCGTCGGCTGTGCCGACGGAGACACTACCACCATCTGCTCTGCTTCCTCCCTAGATGAGCCTTCCGCTTCAGACATGTCGACACACGCGTGCTGAGACCCCCACACACACTGCGATATACGGATATGGGGACAGACCTACAATAAGGCCCTTTGGAGAGACAGAGAGAGAGTATGCCAGCACACACCCAGCGCCACTTCGTTCTGAAACCAAGTCCCAGATCTGTAAGCGCTTTTTATAACAAATGTAGCACCGAATCAATGTGCCCCCCCCTCGTTTTTGCCCCGTTACTTGTACAGCAGGGGAAGAGTCCAGGAGCAGCTTCTCCGCAGCAAGCTGTGGAGAAAATGGCGCTGGTTATTGCTGAGGGATCCAGCTCCGCCCCCTCGATGGCGGGCTTCGGTCCCGCTATTTGTTTATACTGGCGGGGTTTTTATATATACTGCCTCCGCAATGTCTATATATCTGTGCCAGTCTAATATGAGGCCATAATTGTTGCCCAGGGCGCCCCCCCCCCCTGCGCCCTGCACCCTTGCTGTGCCTTGTGTGTGTGTGTGGGAGCAATGGTGCGCTGCGCGGTACCTCATGAAGATCTGAAGTCTTCTGCCGCCTTTAAAGCCTTCTTGTTTCCTATACTTACCCGGCTTCTATCTTCCGGCGCTGTGAGGAGGACGGCGGCGCGGCTCCGGGACGAACAGCAAGGACGACACCTGTGTTCCGACCCTCTGGAGCTAATGGTGTCCAGTAGCCTAAGAAGCAGAGCCCATCAGTCCAGGAAAGTGGGGCTGCTTCTCTCTCCTCAGTCCCCCGAAGCAGGGAGCCTGTTGCCAGCAGTGCTCCCTGAAAATAAAAAACCTAACAAAAGTCTTTTCTAGAGAAACTCAGTAGAGCTCCCCTAGTGTGCAACCAGTCTCCTCTGGGCACAGGATCTAACTGAGGTCTAGAGGAGGGGCATAGAGGGAGGAGCCAGCTCGCGCCCATTAAAAGGTCTTAAAGTGCCCATGTCTCCTGCGGAGCCCGTCTATACCCCATGGTCCTTACCGAGTCCCCAGCATCCTCTAGGACGTAAGAGGGGGGAAAAAAATAAAATATATATATATATATATATATATATATATATAAAATATATTAATTCTGAGGGGGCCCCGGAGATATCACTGTACCGGGCCCCATGATTTTTGTTGCCGGCCCTGCACCTAGGCAGCGATATTGTGGTGTAGGATTGATTGTTGATTACTCATCATTGATAGAGGTATCAGGTTGGTAGCTACAACAATAACAGTATGCCTCAAAACCAGAACATGTAATATAATATCTGCTACACAGTATATTGATTTTTTTTTTACCCCTTAATTGACATATATTGTTACTGCAAAACATATTCTGGATCTATGGTCTGCTTTCTTCTCATATCTCCATATTGTTTCAGTTTACGAGTCTGACTCCCCATGCTGTGTCTTTTCTCCAAAATATCAAATTATTGGGCACATTTATCTTTAATGGCAATTCTGCCCCAATAGTTATAATTGCATATTGTTACATATAGCCGCAATAAGAAATGTAATTATCAAAATGATATATCAAAGAAGTTCTGCAGGAACACGGCTCCAATAGGATCTAATAATACTGTGCATGTGTCAGTGAACAAAGTCCTAAAAAATGTGCAAAACGCAACCCATAGTCTTCAATGGATTCTCTTTTGGGGCCAAGCTCCGGAAAGCATATACACCACTTTGCTCATAACTTGTATCTCTGTCGTGTCTTCAACATGTGCAGTGAGAGCTTGTGGCATGTGCCCATCCAATGGCTCCCACTGCAGTGACTGAGATAGGACAAGTTTAAAGCCAGGGGAGAAGAGAGGGGAACCCTGCAGTGCCGAAACAGGTTGAGCATAAAAGCAGCTGGGGGGTGAGTATGGGGATTGTGGGGTCCAAATCACTAGTATCTATATAATAATTATCCAATGTTAGTCCCACGTCAGATAGGCACAGTTGGGCTCCCACTGCATATGTGTGTGTGTGTGTGTGTGTGTGAGGTGGGTGAAGAGGGACCGTGGAAAAGGTTGGGCGCTCTCAGTGTACAGTGAGAGGGGAGGAAAAAACAATACACATGTAATACTGTACATGTCCGTCCATGAAATGCTCAATACAGTAGATGTCGAAACACTTGGTGACGCAGTAGGAGTTGGGGGGGGGGGGGGGTCAGAGTTCAGACCAGCTATCAGTAATTGACATGAAGCGGATGCTCAGTGCGGGGGTACTGCTGCTCAAGTTTCTAGAAAATGGGGACGTGTTGGCCCCATTTTTCTGGGAATGGCAGGGCACGTTTTCCGATGCAGATTTACTGACCTCACAATTGGGCAGGAGACAGTCATTCTGAGTAAGCTTACTCAGATGGCCGAAGCTGCTGTTATCACGACTGATGTTTTTATGTGTTTTGCCTTTTCACGACCTGGTGAATGATGGGGACAAATGAAACACAGTTTAATAACATTTGTAAGTGTTGGTTTCAAAGTCTATGGGGCTAGTATAAGGTAAAAAAATATGTGTTGGCATCCATCACTGTCATTTCTGTTCTAGTTTTGGAGAAGTTTGTGCACAGATTCCACTACACATTACAGATTCTACCTACAGATTCCACTGTTTTTGGTGACAGCAGACGTTAGGTTGTTGTATACAGTTATAGACCATGAAAAGGGATAGAAGTAGTCTCTTGGCTTTTAGATCAGTCTACAATCCCCATTAATAAAATAGATTTTATTATAGGAGGTATTAATTTAATCTTAAAGAATAATTACTCCTCTTTCAAAGTAGAATATTATATACACATGGCAGGAGCCGCCATGGGGACCAAATTCGCTCTCAACTATGCCAACCTCTTCATGGTGTATTGCGAAAACATCCATGTTTGGGGGGATGTGGCTGTAGTGTCAAATCAATACAGCAAGATTCATAAAACTTGCAGATTTGCATAAGTATATTAACAAAAAGTCAACATCATAAAATTGGATAAGAGGAATCCCGAAAAGTCAATTGTTACATTTTAAAAAGAAACTGTAGCAATATCAAAAAATATAACAAACAGAGTGAACATATGATTCGTACTTCCAATTAGGAATACACAAAGGAACATTTAGATAAAGCCAAAAAGAATTATCACTAATGGAAAGGAAAGATCTACTATAAAAAAATAGTGTGTTTTGGCTCCTTAATCTTACCTCAGCAAGTACACATTCCTGCAAATGCTCCCTACTGAGACACCTTAGCAACGCTGCAAAGGCTGTTATACCGACTCTTTGGGGATCCGTCTCCCCGCCCTTGATCAAACAATGGTTTAAAAAGATTGATTACTTCTTGGAAATGGAGGACCTTATCTCCTTCTCGATGGGAAGAACCATTGACTTTACTTCCATCTGGTTCCCCTGGTGTGACTTCAAGGAGTCTCCAGTATATCGGTCTTATGTAGTTAACTAGTCCTTCTCCCATTATTCATCCCGATAAATCCTCAGCACCTTACAGATCTCCAAACGAAAACTTTATCCCACCTATCTCCTTTAGGGCTCTCTCTTTCTTCCCATTCTTTACAGCCTTTCTCCTTCCATTCTTTCTCTTCTTGTCTAATCTTTCCTTAGCTAGGTCATTATAATGTCTGTATCTATATGTATATCTTATGATTGTTGAGCAGACAACTTTTCTATTTATCTTAAGTGCTCAAAATGTAGCTAATGGATATGTACGACCAGCGATGTTTTTGGATTTGATTGTCTGAAAAATGCTGTACTATTGATTTGTCTACTGCTTTAATAAAAACAGATTAAAGAAGAAAAAAAATAGTGTGTGTGTTCAAAGAGAGAATAAAAACGGGGAACATGATCTAGCCTGTATTATAACATTTGGGGCTGATCATAAAAAATAAGAATTTACTTACCGATAATTCTATTTCTCATAGTCCGTAGTGGATGCTGGGAACTCCGTAAGGACCATGGGGAATAGCGGCTCCGCAGGAGACTGGGCACAAATAGAAAGCTTTAGTACTACCTGGTGTGCACTGGCTCCTCCCCCTATGACCCTCCTCCAAGCCTCAGTTAGGATACTGTGCCCGGACGAGCGTACACAATAAGGAAGGATTTTGAATCCCGGGTAAGACTCATACCAGCCACACCAATCACACCGTATAACTTGTGATCTGAACCCAGTTAACAGTATGATAAACAGAGGAGCCTCTAGAAAAGATGGCTCACTACAACAATAACCCGATATAGTTAACAATAACTAAGTACAAGTATTGCAGACAATCCGCACTTGGGATGGGCGCCCAGCATCCACTACGGACTATGAGAAATAGAATTATCGGTAAGTAAATTCTTATTTTCTCTGACGTCCTAGTGGATGCTGGGAACTCCGTAAGGACCATGGGGATTATACCAAAGCTCCCAAACGGGCGGGAGAGTGCGGATGACTCTGCAGCACAGAATGAGAGAACTCCAGGTCCTCCTCAGCCAGGGTATCAAATTTGTAGAATTTATCAAACGTGTTTGCCCCTGACCAAGTAGCTGCTCGGCAAAGTTGTAAAGCCGAGACCCCTCGGGCGGCCGCCCAAGATGAGCCCACTTTCCGTGTGGAATGGGCTTTTACAGATTTTGGCTGTGGCAGGCCTGCCACAGAATGTGCAAGCTGAATTGTACTACAAATCCAACGAGCAATAGTCTGCTTAGAAGCAGGAGCACCCAGCTTGTTGGGTGCATACAGGATAAACAGCGAGTCAGATTTTCTGACTCCAGCCGTCCTGGAAACGTATATTTTCAGGGCCCTGACTACGTCCAGCAACTTGGAGTCCTCCAAGTCCCTAGTAGCCGCAGGTACCACAATAGGCTGGTTCAGGTGAAACGCTGAAACCACCTTAGGGAGAAATTGAGGACGAGTCCTCAATTCTGCCCTATCCGTATGAAAAATTAGGTAAGGGCTTTTATAGGATAAAGCCGCCAATTCTGACACGCGCCTGGCTGAAGCCAGGGCCAATAGCATTACCACTTTCCATGTGAGATATTTTAAGTCCACAGTGGTGAGTGGTTCAAACCAATGTGATTTTAGGAACCCCAAAACCACATTGAGATCCCAAGGTGCCACTGGAGGCACAAAAGGAGGCTGTATATGCAGCACCCCTTTGACAAAGTCTGAACTTCAGGAACTGAAGCCAGTTCTTTTTGGAAGAAGATCGACAGGGCCGAAATTTTAACCTTAATGGACCCTAATTTTAGGCCCATAAACAGTCCTGTTTGCAGGAAATGCAGGAAACGGCCCAGTTGAAATTCCTCTGTAGGGGCCTTCCTGGCCTCGCACCACGCAACATATTTACGCCAAATACGGTGATAATGCTGCACGGTTACATCCTTCCTGGCTTTGATCAGGGTAGGGATGACTTCATCCGGAATGCCTTTTTCCTTCAGGATCCGGCGTTCAACCGCCATGCCGTCAAACGCAGCCGCGGTAAGTCTTGGAACAGACAGGGTCCCTGCTGGAGCAGGTCCCTTCGTAGAGGTAGAGGCCACGGGTCCTCCGTGAGCATCTCTTGAAGTTCCGGGTACCAAGTCCTTCTTGGCCAATCCGGAGCCACGAGTATAGTCCTTACTCCTCTCCTTCTTATGATTCTCAGTACCTTGGGTATGAGAGGCAGAGGAGGGAACACATACACTGACTGGTACACCCACGGTGTTACCAGAGCGTCCACAGCTATTGCCTGAGGGTCCCGTGACCTGGCGCAATACCTGTCTAGTTTTTTGTTGAGGCGTGACGCCATCATGTCCACCTTTGGTTTTTCCCAACGGTTCACAATCATGTGGAAAACTTCTGGGTGAAGTCCCCACTCTCCCGGGTGGAGGTCGTGCCTGCTGAGGAAGTCTGCTTCCCAGTTGTCCACTCCCGGAATGAACACTGCTGACAGTGCTATCACATGATTTTCCGCCCAGCGAAGAATCCTTGCAACTTCTGCCATTGCCCTCCTGCTTCTTGTGCCGCCCTGTCTGTTTACGTGGGCGACTGCCGTGATGTTGTCTGACTGAATCAGCACCGGCTGACCTTGAAGCAGAGGTCGTGCTAGGCTTAGAGCATTGTAGATGGCCCTTAGCTCCAGGATATTTATGTGAAGTGATGTCTCCAGGCTTAACCACAAGCCCTGGAAATTTTTTCCTTGTGTGACTGCTCCCCAGCCTCTCAGGCTGGCATCCGTGGTCACCAGGACCCAGTCCTGAATGCCGAATCTGCGGCCCTCTAGAAGATGAGCACTCTGCAACCACCACAGAAGAGACACCCTTGTCCTTGGGGACAGGGTTATCCGCTGATGCATCTGAAGATGCGATCCGGACCATTTGTCCAGCAGATCCCACTGGAACGTTCTTGCGTGGAATCTGCCGAATGGAATCGCTTCGTAGGAAGCTACCATCTTTTTCTGGACTGTGTCCAGAATCATCCCTAGGAACAGAAGACGTGTTGTCGGAATCAGCTGCGATTTTGGGATATTTAGAATCCAGCCGTGCTGCCGTAGCACTACTTGAGATAGGGCTACTCCGAATACTAACTGTTCTCTGGATCTAGCTCTTATCAGGAGATCGTCCAAGTAAGGGATAATTAAAACGCCTTTTCTTCGAAGAAGAATCATCATTTCGGCCATTACCTTGGTAAAGACCCGAGGTGCCGTGGATAATCCAAACGGCAGCGTCTGAAACTGATAGTGACAGTTTTGTACCACAAACCTGAGGTACCCTTGATGAGAAGGGTAAATGGGGACATGGAGGTAGGCATCTTTGATGTCCGGAGACACCATATAGTCCCCCTCTTCCAGGTTCGCGATCACTGCCCTGAGTGACTCCATCTTGAATTTGAACCTCTGTATGTAAGTGTTCAAAGACTTCAGATTTAAAATTGGTCTCACCGAGCCGTCCGGCTTCGGTACCACAAACAGCGTGGAATAATACCCCTTCCCTTGTTGCAGGAGGGGTACCTTAATTATCAACTGCTGGGAATACAGCTTGTGAACTGCCTCCAATACTGCCTCCCTGTCGGAGGGAGACGTTGGTAAAGCAGACTTCAGGAACCGGCGAGGGGGAGACGTCTCGAACTCCAATTTGTACCCCTGAGATACTACTTGCAGGATCCAGGGGTCCACTTGCGAGTGAGCCCACTGCGCGCTGAAATTCTTGAGACGGGCCCCCACCGTGCCTGAGTCCGCTTGTAAGGCCCCAGCGTCATGCTGAGGACTTGGCAGAAGCGGGGGAGGGCTTTTGTTCCTGGGAAGTGGCTGTCTGTTGCAGTCTTTTTCCCCTTCCTCTGCCCCGGGGCAGAAAAGAGGAACCTTTTGCCCGCTTGCCCTTATGGGGACGAAAGGACTGAGCCGGATAAGACGGCGTCTTTTTATGTGGATTTCCCAGCAGTTGCCGTGGCCACCAGGTCCGATAGACCGACCCCAAATAACTCCTCCCCTTTATAAGGCAATATTTCCATATGCCGTTTAGAGTCCGCATCACCTGACCACTGTCGCGTCCATAATCCTCTTCTGGCAGAAATGGACAGCGCACTCACTCTTGAAGCCAGAGTGGAAATATCCCTCTGTGCATCTCGCATATATAGAAATGCATCTTTTAAATGCTCTATAGTCAACAATATACTGTCCCTATCCAGGGTATCAATATTTTCAGTCAGGGAATCCGACCAAGCTACCCCAGCGCTGCACATCCAGGCTGAGGCGATTGCTGGTCGCAGTATAACACCAGTATGTGTGTATATACTTTTTAGGATATTCTCCAGTTTTCTGTCACCTGGTTCCTTGAGGGCGGCCGTATCAGGAGACGGTAACGCCACTTGTTTTGATAAGCGTGTGAGCGCTTTATCCACTCTAGGGGGTGTTTCCCAACGCGCCCTAACCTCTGGCGGGAAAGGGTATAATGCCAATAACTTTTTAGAAATTATCAGTTTTTTATCGGGGGAAACCCACGCTTCATCACACACCTCATTTAATTCGTCTGATTCAGGAAAAACTACAGGTAGTTTTTTCACACCCCACATAATACCCTTTTTAGTGGTACTTGCAGTATCAGAAATGTTTAACACCTCTCTCATTGCCGTGATCATGTAACGTGTGGCCCTACTGGAAGTCACGTTTGTCTCCTCACCGTCGACACTGGAGTCAGTATCCGTGTCGACGTCAGTATCCACCACCTGAGGTAACGGCCTTTTAGAGCCCCTGATGGTTTCTGAGACGCCTGGACAGGGACTAGCTGATTAGTCGGCTGTCTCATGTCATCAACCGTCTTTTGTAAGGAGCTGACACTGTCACGTAAATCCTTCCATAAAGCCATCCACTCAGGTGTCGACTCCTTAGGGGGTGACATCTCTATTATAGGCAATTGCCCCGCCTCCACATCATTTTCCTCCTCATACATGTCGACACAAACGTACCGACACACAGCACACGCACAGGGAATGCTCAGATAGAGGACAGGACCCCACTAGCCCTTTGGGGAGACGGAAGGAGAGTATGCCAGCACACACCAGAGCGCTATATATAGATATAGGGACAACCTTATATAAGTGTTTCTCCCTTATAGCAGCTGTATTGTTAATAACCCGCCAATTAGTGCCCCCCTCTCTTTTTTACCCTGTTTCTGTAGTGCAGGACTGCAGGGGAGAGTCAGGGAGACGTCCTTCCAGCGGAGCTGTGAGGGAAAATGGCGCCTGTGTGCTGAGGAGATAGGCTCCGCCCCCTTCTCGGCAGCCTTTCTCCCGCTTTTTGTGAAAATCTGGCAGGGGTTAAAATTCATCCATATAGCCCAGGAGCTATATGTGATGTATTTTTAGCCAGCCAAGGTGTTTCTATTGCTGCTCAGGGCGCCCCCCCCCTAGCGCCCTGCACCCTCAGTGACCGGAGTGTGAAGTGTGCTGAGAAGCAATGGCGCACAGCTGCAGTGCTGTGCGCTACCTTGTGGAAGACAGGATGTCTTCTGCCGCCGATTTGCCGGACTCTTCTTGCTTCTAGCTCTGTAAGGGGGCCGGCGGCGCGGCTCTGGGACCGAGCTCCAAGGCTGGGCCTGTGATCGGTCCCTCTGGAGCTAATGGTGTCCAGTAGCCAAGAAGCCCAATCCACTCTGCACGCAGGTGAGTTCGCTTCTTCTCCCCTTAGTCCCTCGATGCAGTGAGCCTGTTGCCAGCAGGTCTCACTGAAAATAAAAAACCTAAACTAAAACTTTCACTAAGAAGCTCAGGAGAGCCCCTAGTGTGCACCCTTCTCGTTCGGGCACAAAAATCTAACTGAGGCTTGGAGGAGGGTCATAGGGGGAGGAGCCAGTGCACACCAGGTAGTACTAAAGCTTTCTATTTGTGCCCAGTCTCCTGCGGAGCCGCTATTCCCCATGGTCCTTACGGAGTTCCCAGCATCCACTAGGACGTCAGAGAAATATAGATTCAGTGGTAAAAAAAACATTGGCATATCCTTAGAATGGATCCAGTTTTGAAGGATGTGATTCCAGAAACTCCAAAATGTATACAGTATATAGAAGAGCTGATAATTTAAAATCAAGGTAAAAGCTCATTACCAAAGGCCCTAGCAATCCAGTTGTATCTGAAGGTTTTTACAGATGTGGGAGCTGTATATTGTGCAAACTAGTACTAAGTAAAACATCAAAATTCTCTACTTTCCATTTTGATAACCATGAATATAAAATCACCAACTGTATTACTTGTCATACCAGTAATGTTATATATTTAATTGAATGGTCCTGTGGTCTTCTTTATAGTGGTCACACATTAAAGGCACTCAAAACACGTATGGCTGAACATGTCAGAAATATTAATAAGGGGTTAGAAACTCCTAATTTATCCAAATTTTATTTATTAAAACTGTGCACAATTGCATCCATGAAAGCAATTTGACGATTTTTAGGGATCCAACACATAAAAATAAATTGGAAGGACAGAAGTGAGTAAGGACTATTAGCCAGAGCAGAAATGTCATGGATTCATAAATTAGGGACCATCATTCCCGATGGACTTAATAAGGATTTTGAAATGACATGGTTTTTGTGAATTTTATTTTTTTAATATACAATTTCTGCTTGACATCCTCATGATAATGAGCAATGTATAATGGCCTTGTATTATACTCTTGAAGACACATAATGTATTTATATGGATCATAATGTAGATTTATATGGATATCTGTTTATAGATGTTTTAATTGTGGCTTGTAATTACTGTAGTATACAGGGGCGTTTTAAGAGATGAGTGGACCCGCGTGCAGCCTCCATCGCGGACCCCCACCTCTCCGACAGCAGAGTCTTCTGCACATGCGCAGGTCTCAGGGAACATGGTGCCCGCACCTTGTTCCCGGGGGACATCTGCAGTGCGCATGCGCAAATAACTCGGAAATGGGCGCGGCTGCCATTTTCCGAGTGATTTATGCCCGCACTGGGCTGCCGGGATTCTGGAGTGGTAAGTATAATATATGACTGCACCCATTATAGAAACGCCTATGGTGGTATGTGTGTGTGTGTGTATCTCTCTCTCTTTTTATATATATATTATATTATACACACACGCATCGGAATGGGGAGGTCAAGGGGCCAGCATGCCACCCCAAACTTGACAGAGGCGCAGGCACTGGAGAGGGTGGAGCGCTTGCCGCCGGATCACTGCGGAGAGCCGGAGACTCCAGTACTACTTTGGAAAGTCTTCACACAGATGCATTACTGGGAGGAGACGTGCCCATGCTGATGCTGCTGGGACATCCCCGCCTCCTCCCAGTAATGCATCTGTGTGAAGAGTCGGCCAGGACAGGACATGGGGCAGCACGCAGCGGCGGCAGACTTTCCAAAGTAGGACTGGAGTCTCCAGCTCTCCGCGGTGATCCGGCAGTAAGCGCTACCCGCGTATGTGTGGGGGTATCCGGACTCCAGGTCGACAACAAAAAGGTCGACACACCTTAGGTCGACGCCAATTGGTCGACACCTTGGGTCGACATCACAAAAGGTCCACATGGACAAAAGGTCGACAGGAGCAAGGTCGACATGGAAAAAGGTCGACAGGAGTTTTTCACAATTTTTTTCTTTTTTGGAACCTTTTCATACTTAACGATCCACGTGGACTACGATTGGAACGGTAATCTGTGCCTCGTGAAGCGAAGGCACCATGCCCGAAGCATGGCGAGCGAAGTGGTGCACTAATTGGGGTTCCCGGTCACTCTACGAAGAAAACAACACCAAAAAAAATAAAAAACTCATGTCGACCTTTTTCCATGTCGACCTTGTTCCTGTCGACCGTTTGTCCATGTCGACCTAAGTGGTGTCGACCAATTGGCATCGACCTAAGATGTGTCGACCTTTTTGTTGTCGATCTGGAGTCCCAGACCCATGTGTGGGGAGGGAGTGTAATGTAATCGTTGGGGAGCGCCAATTTTTTTTCCCCACGGACCACCACCCATATAACCTTGTGGCGCCCCTCCCTGTATGTATATATGTGTGTGTGTATCTATCAATCTATATCTATATATATATCTATATATATCAATGTAATTTCAACAATAGAGACCACAAAGGATGAGATTTGGTATACAGAATGCGTTCCAGCAGTAACTAGAGATAGTGATGCGCCGCGCCTCCACCCCCCTGCCTCATGCCGTGAACATCTCAGCTTTGCGTGCATACTGCCATCAGGCTACCTCCCACTTGCCTGCACCTCTTGTCATCTGTCTGTCGTCCCTCCCCATTAGATTGTTAGCTCTTCAGAGCAGGGCCCTCTTTCCTCTTGTTATCTAAGCCCTCGTCTCAACACATTTCACTCACAGCTCTCCCCTACTCAACGACCATCTTTATCCTGCTAGTAAAGGCTCATCTCCATCTATGGCCACCAGCCTCTAGTAGTACGATGATCACTCCCTCGATACTTACATCTTAGCTGTATTATGTCTTGAGAATGTGTGGTGCTCTGTTACCTGTACTCTATTTCTGTTATTTATTTACTGTAATGCAATGTATTGTCCTTTGTACGGCGCTGCAAAACACATGTGGCGCCTTATAAATAAAATGTAATAATAATAATAATAATGTGCGGTTTCTGGTCTTGTGGATCGTATTACACACTTCCACAATGAGACGCTGGAATGCATAGCGGAAGTAAGAGGTGGAACACATGACGCACTTCTGGCCTATTATCTTTGGAATGCGGAGCGGTCCCGATCACAATGTTTTTAAGTATTTTAAAGGAGGTTAAATGTTTTATTTTAACGGGACAATTGCTATTAACCACTTAACTGACAAATTTTTTCCCCAAAAAAACGCTTCGAGATTGTCAGGGTTTTTTTTTTGAGTGGATTAGGTGAAGAACATGAATTTAACCCTATCCAAATAAATTCAGTAAAAAAAATAAAAAAATAATAATCTTTTTTTAATTTTTCAAACATCGAAACATCGGTTGGAACATTGCGACCATCAGAAACATCGCGACCATCGCCTCCAGGTACACAGTGGGGGCTTGGAGGTTAATTTACACTCTCTAGTGCTATTGTCTGCAGCCGCTGGAGGGAGGGGTCCTGCCGTGGTGATCGATCAGCAGTGATCGGCAGCAGGGCAATCAGTAGTAGGGATGGTCATGTGTGGGTTATCCATCTATGGATAACCTCGATGGTGGGCAACCATCTGTAAGGGAACCATCGATGGTACCCATTACTTTAGTATTGAGGTAGATTCGGGCCAATCTTCATGGGTGTCCGGGGGCAGAGCTATGCTCCGTGTCGCTGACACCCTAGACAAAAAATATTTGATAGCTATTTACCTTCGATGGCGGGAAACCGTCAGGTTCTCCCCCATCGATTTGGTAAAAGTAGTTACCATTGGTCATAGACCATCGATGATTTTGAATCGTCGATAGCCATCCCTAATAAGTAAGGGAGAGTAGAGGGAGGCAGAGGGACATTCTGGTCCCTCTGACAGCAGCAACGGAGGGAAGTTTCCCTTCCCTGCTAACACTGGTTATCTGACTGGTCGCATCCTGTGCGACCAGCTCAGATAAGGCACTTGCAGGCATGGTCGCATCCTGTGCGACCAGCTCAGATAAAGCACTTGCAGGCATGGTCGCATGTGATGCGACCATGCCAGTCAAGTGGTTAAACTCCCTCCATGTGTGGTTATTGTTTTTCAGGGTACATAAGCGTTTCCTGAATTGATTCAGTTGTATATGGAATAATGAACTGGAGGTGATTTACATTATGTTAAATGAAAATTTTAACTTATTAATAAATTATCAGCTTTAAAAGAAGTTTATATTTTATTTTTTATTCCTTCTATGAAGTTTCTGCAAGCAATTTAATTCCGACGCGGTGCACTAATTGGGGTTCCCGGTCACTCTACGAAGAAAACAACACCAAAAAAACATAAAAAAACTCATGTCGACATTTTTCCATGTCGACCTTGTTCCTGTCGACCTTTTGTCCATGTCGACCTAAGGTGTGTCGACCAATTGGCGTCGACCTAAGGTTTGTCGACCTTTTTGTTGTCGACCTAGAGTCCCAGACCCATGTGTTTGGGAGGGGGTGTAATGTAATCGTTGGGGAGCGCCAATTTTTTTTCCCACGGCCCCCCACCCATATAACCTTGTGGCGCCCCTGTATGTATATATGTGTGTGTGTATCTATCTATCTATCTATATCTCTATATATCTATATATATATATATATTTAGAGATTCCAATCCTGGTCAAGCTAAAAAAGCTCCCACCAGGCCTGGGGGGTAACCCGCACCGAGATAAATATTAGTAATATATGTTACAGAGTTGGGGTGCCTTATATAATGTCTAGTTGAACCTGATTTTAGATATATATCTGTGAGATAAAGTTTTAAAGGCTCACAAAGGTGCTACCTACTGGTTTGAATAGGAATATAGAATCAAATCCCCATAGAAAGGGGAAAAGGGGAAGAAACCAGATACAATTTGAGGTGCACTCACCCAACTTACAAATTTTAATATAAGTAATATTACCAAAAATGTATATCCACAGTAGTAATATTCAATAAAGGCTTCAATGCCCAATAACCTAAATCAAAGTATAGAATGTATTTTTATTTACATGGGACTAAATTGTCCTTTATTAATGATAGAGCGAAATATTAAAATTAAAATAACGAAAAAACAAAAGGTTGTGGATTTTACCTGGGGGAGGGGAGGGGGGAGGGAGGGTCATACCATATGGGCTGGCTGCTAGATTGTTAGTTCTCTTCCCCTCCTCTCTCCCATGCCGCCCATGATCATACCATATGGGCTGGCTGCTAGATTGTTAGTTCTCTTCCCCTTCTCTCTCCCATGCTGCTGGCACTATAACTGTACAGTGGTGTGTTACCCCACCCCCTTCTTGGACTCTAACGTCCTCTTCTCATCTTCAGCTGGCAGCGCAGTCTTGCTCTGCACTGCAGCTGTGATTGGAGGAATTGGGGGTAACTTGCTCCTTGTGCCCCTTCCCCCTTATCCAGCTCTGGCACCAAGACGCGCATTGCCCTCCGCCTGCATTCACTTCCAACACTCCAGCAGCACACACACAATCTCCTCCCCCATTTAAATATCAACACCACAGTACACAAACATTACCTGATCAGGGGTTTCCGGTCTTGCTATATAAAGGCAGCAGGTCTTGCATGTGTGAGGTGGAAGAGCCAATAAAAGATGGAGGGCCATGCACTCCAGCTTGTGCCCTGCTCCTTTTAGGTACATTGGTGAGGGCCCTGTGAGAGGGAGGACCACGTCACAGTCTAATTCGTACTTTGGGGTACATAAAATAAAACCTAGAGCAGTGGAGGAAGTCAGGGTTCCTACTTCAGGGCTGGCATCTAGATGTGACCGTTTTCCATTGTCTCCTGTATTTACACCCCTGCAACAGTGCATATTATATTTTATATTAAACTACTGTATAATTCTTTTTATGTATGTATGGCGTTATTTATATATGCATGTGTATGTTCTCTTTATTGGTTCTGCATATCACAGCAAATGAATCTGCACTTTTTTTTTTTTTTAAACATTGGCTGGGGTGTGGAAAAATGGCTTTAATATAATGCATCACACCTATTTAAGACATCTGTATTACCCTTCATGTCTAAGGCATAGTTGCCTACCCTCCCTCATTCTGCAGGAGACTCCCTGAAATAGCAGCAATCTCCCTCACTCCCTGAATAGAACAGCAATCTCCCTGAAAAAAAGAGAAATCAGAGATACATACATTCAAATGGGGCTCATCAGCGCCATTTCCCTGTATTGGTTATAAGGCACAGTGGGGCAGATGTATTAACCTGTAGAAGGCATAAGGAAGTGATAAAGCAGTGTTAAGTGCAAGGTGATAATGCACCAGCCAATCAGCTCCTAACTGTTAATTTACATATGGGAGCTGATTGGCTGGTGCGTTTATCACCTTGCACATGTCAGTGGTTTATCAGTTCCTTATGCCTTCTCCAGGTTAATACATCTGCCCCAGTGATCCCTATGGCTGCATGCATTTTAAAGGTTTCTTGTGGCCACTTACAGTATTTGGAACCTCTTGTAAAACACAATACACGAAAAAATATTGCAAAATATCAGTGTCTTTTCTTCAACAAGTAGATCTTACTAACTTTGGGCTCATTTACATTTGGATGTAAGTTATTTTCATGACACGCCTCTCAGATGTAGCAGTACACGCCCGCGCTGAGAGGTGTTACTTTCACAATCTCCCTTAAATGCTTTTTCAAAAGGTGGCAAGTATGGTCTAAGGCATTTTGTAAACTTGTGACTAAGGAAAGCGAAAAGCAGTACAAAATAAAAGTTGCCAGTTTTTGCCTTGTAATTATCTTATCTTTTATATGTTTAAAGTGTCAGTACAGTCTGTGCGGTCGCCCTATCAAGGAGATTACACAACTTTTGCATTTGCAAAAGACGTTTGCATGCTCCTTACATGGGCTGGTAAGTAAGTGTCAGTGATGTCGGGGAGTGGAGTGAAAAAGCAGGAAGGGAACGCTTTTCTCCAATTAGCTTGTCTGATCTATGAAAATAACATTTCTCATACGTCCTAGAGGATGCTGGGGTCACATCAAGAACCATGGGGGTATAGACGGGATCCGCAGGAGACATGGGCACTTTAAGACTTTGAATGGGTGTGAACTGGCTCCTCCCTCTATGCCCCTCCTCCAGACTCCAGTTTTGTGGAGCTCTACTGCCCTGAGCAGCATATAATCCTCAAATAAGACTGGCAAGAGGGGACATAGGTGCCTAGGCACTGTCCTAACCCCCGCCAGTATAAATATTTAGTTAAAAAAAGCGGGACTGAAGCACGCCATTGAGGGGGCGGGGCTTAGTCCTCTCAGTTTACACAGCTCAGCGCCATTTTTTATGCATGACACGCTGGTCCTTCCTCACAAAAACGGGGGGGGGGGGGGGGGGCACAGAAATGTTGGTGCAATATATATATATATATTTAATATAAAAGCGCTGCAGGTCTGGGGCATTCCTTAGTGTTTCAGAACCGGTGATTAGGCGCTGGGTTGTGGGCTGGCAATCTTCCTCTGTGTCTCTCTGACAGACTTTACTGTGGGTCTCAATGTAAAAAATTATATCATTTGCGCTTAAACACTTGATGGATATAAAGACAATGTTTCAGAGCGGTTTGTTTCCAAATGTCCCAAAGATCGCGGTTGCAGTCTCAATAGATTTTCTCCATAAATTGGTACATGTGGAAAGAAAACAAAACAAAGATCTCCAATGTGTTCCTTTCAAACATGTAAGAAATGATGTGACGGGACTATGGGGTATCAAGTATCCGCTCCTTTGTGTCTTTATGTAGTATTATGGGACCACCCAGAGAGTGTCCTGGTCAAAAAACACAGAATGCTCACTTTCTTGCTTACTTTAGAATGCGTAAATGAACTCCTATAAAGGTTCCTTTTGAATTCTCAAGGGACACCCACTTCACTAGATAACTTGCTTTATAGGTGTTTCTCCAGAAAATGGTATATAAAGAAGAAAATAAAAAATTCCAATGTGTAGTGGTACTCTTGAACCGTGTATTATAAGTAAATGGGGTATATGAATTATGATATAACCCTTTTTCCTCTGTGTCTTAATGAAATATTCAGGGACCACCCGAAATGTGTGATGGGTCACAAGTACAAGATGCTCACTTTTGCTTACATCAACATAGGCAGATGAATATATATATAAAGGTATCTTTCAAACTTGTGTGAAACACACAATTTCTTGATTTTCCTGACATAACATGCTTACACGTATGCTTACTTGAAGTGTGCAGGGTATATTTCGTATAGCGGTTTCTTTCAATCACCTCCGTATGGTATCTCCACCAAAAAAAGCCGTTTTGTGATAAAAAAACGGATTTTTATTGTATACAAAATACAAATTAAAACATAAATAAAAAACAAAAACACTAAAAATGAGAACGAGGATCACCCTATATCGGCAGATGTAATAATCCCAATAGAAGGTAAGGAACACAATAGGGCCCAAATGTTCTCACCAATTCTGCTGGGTGCCACAAAGACGAAGGTTACCAATTCTTACAAAAAGCATGCCACCAACGCGTTTCGACTACTCTAGTCTTTCTCAGGGTGATGGTGGTGGGATCCCAGAGCAATCTATTTAAGCTCTGGCCAGTTCCACCCCTTTTCCAATAACAAGTGGAGAAACTGATTACACTGCCTTAGTTATAGATATATGACAAACATATTGTACAAATACTTGTATTTCTAGTGCAAAGAAGGTATATAATACTGAAATGAACTTCTAATATGCTTTAAAACAACCTAAATAAGTTAATTTCCCGTTAATAGGGGTTGTCATGGAAACCAGACCTTAACCAATAAGAAAAAACTCTAGTAAGTAAAAACACTAGAGGTAACTACAGGTCCTCTAGTGATGGAAAGGTCCGTGGAGCGCACATTCCGGGTTTGCGCGTCAAACACCGGAAGTGTGAATGACGTGTTTCCTCTACACGTCCGAGATCCCGGAAGTTTGCCCTCCGGGAAGTGCGGTACTAGGCTTACAGCTACACCTGGAACGCACACCGGGAACTTGCGCGTCAAAAAGCGGAAATGTGAATGACGCGCTTCCTCTATAATGCGTTCCACTGGTCCCACTATCCAGGATGTGTGCGTTCCACTCTTCAACAATCATAGTATATGATTGGCGGAACAAGTTTACAATTAAATAACAATTAAAGGATATATATATATATATATATATATATATATATAAAAGTGCCCACATATATATTTAAAATAATAATAATAGGATCCTTTTTAAGTCCTCGGGGACCATACGATATAAGTGGAAATTCCTGAGTGTTTAAACCATATGAAGGACAGGAATGGCAATTGTCCAAACTTATGGAACCCATGTAGGTATATACATGCATCAATAAATATAAATGTACATCCCTATCCATATGCCTATTGGTGTATCTATATACAACTGTCATGGACAATATTTGTGGTGGAATGATGGCTATTGGTGTATAAAACCCAGATCTTTATATATTACCGATAGATTAAAGGCTTACAAAAACCATTTTAATTCAAACACTGCATTAAGACCTAACAGAACCAACGTTTTCATATCATATATATACTTAATTTCTGTTTTTGCTAGTAATGTGTTAGTGTCCTTTTTTTCCAATTCCCATCTATTTTTTTGATCCCGATGACTAAAGTAATGGAATCCAAAGAGCATTGATGTTTTTCCTTAAAGTGGTTGGATAAGTTATGTTTATCAAATCCTTTCTTTATGTTCCGTGTGTGTTCTCCCCATCTCTCCCAGGGCTTTCTTGAAGTGCGTCCGACGTATTGTAGATTACAGCTACATTGAATTAAGTATATACAATTGTTGCTATTGCAGGTAATAAATTCCTTAATCTGATATTTATTACCATTTCCTGTGGATATGAATTCATTTACTCTTCTGGGCGTAATCGTATGGGATTTTCACATAATACAATTTCCTCATCTATGGAAACCAGTAGTTTTTATTCTCCCTGTTTTCTTCTCTGGTATGGCGCTCTTAACTAAACGTGATCTTAAATTGTTCGCCTTCTTATAGACGAACTGTGGTCTATCCGGAATAATTTCTTTAAGGAGTGGGTCACATTTCAAGATGTGCCATTGTTTTTTGATCACCTCTATATCACGATGCTGTGTATTAAATTGTGTGATAAAGGGAATTTTCTTGGTTTGAGTATGAGATTTGCCCTTATATTCAAGTAGTGTAGTTCTTTCTGTGTCTCTTATCTTCGCTATGGTTCCTTCTATTTCCTCCTTGTTATATCCTTTTTCTACGAATCTGGCGGACATTTCTTGGCTTGTTCGTCAAAAACTTTTATGTCCAACAATTTCTTCTTATTCTTTATATCTGGCTTCCTGGAATACCTTTTAGCCATGTGGAAAGATGGTTGCTTGTTCTTAAAATATAGGAGTTATTGTCCGTGGGTTTTATATAGTTTTTTGTTTTAAGGATGTTATTTTCAACATATATGCATAGATCTAAGAAGTGTACTTCTTTATTACTGATCTCAAAAGTAAGATTTATATTGAAAGAGTTTGTATTCAATATATTGCAGAATTTTTTCAGATCGTCTTCTTCCCCTCGCCACACGAAAAGAATGTCATCTATATATCGTTTCCACAATATTATATTTTCGGAGTAATGATTATTCTCCCAAATACAGATATCCTCCCAGTACCCCATGAACATATTTGCGTATGCTGGAGCAAATCTTGTTCCCATGGCTGTACCCTGTATTTGTTGGTAATGGTGATTTTTGAACCAAAAGAAATTGTTATTAAGGATGAAACTGATAGAGTCCTTTAAAAATTCCATCTCCGTGTGGTCCATATCACTGTTTTTTTAAAAGTAGTCTACAGCATGAATTCCTTTGGTGTGATCTATAATAGAGTATAGTGAACTCACATCTGCTGTTACAAGGATATCCCCTACTTTCCATGTGATATTCTCCAAAATGTTAAGGACATTGATAGTGTCCTTGAGGTATGATTTCATTTTCGTCATCTCTGGTTGTAGGTGATGGTCCACATATTCCGATAAGTTCGCGGTTATGGAATCCGTGCCAGCAACAATCGGTCGTCCAGGGGGATTTTCTATACTATTGTGGATCTTGGGAAGTAGGTAAAAAACTGGTAGGCTAGGGTTCTTATTAATGATAAAACCTGCTTCTTTCTCATTGATGGTATTTAAGGTTTTATATTTGGTAATCAAGGATTTCATTTCTTTTTGTATTCTCGAACTTGGATCTCCTTTTAGTATCTTGTAAGTGGTTTTGTCATTTAATTGACGTAGGGCTTCTTGTTTATAGTCCTCTTTATTCATTATGACTATGCTTCCCCTGTTATCCGATGGCTTTATAATGATGTTTTCATTATCCTCCAAGGATTTGATGGCATCTCTCTCTTTCTTAGTTATATTCGAGTGTTTTTTTCCTTTAGGTACGATTCTTTCTAGATCCTTTTCTACCAGTTTATTAAATGTTTCCATATAGCATCTCTTCATATGCATAGGGAAAAATGTAGATTTGGGTTTGAAGATATTTTTGATATCGGAGCTGGCTTCTCATTGTGAGATGAAAAACCTTTTGAGGGTTAAATTTCTCGTAAACTTTTGCAGATCTACATAGGTGTCAAACTCATTCATCTTATTGTCCGGTGCATACTTGAGACCTTTTTGTAGCACTGATAATTCCTCTTTTTTCAGAATATGATTGCTGAGGTTTAAGATTCTGTTATCCGGATTATCGTTCACTTGTGGATCATTATCCGTCATGTTGGTATCGATAACTGTATCATTCATTTTTTCTTTTTGCTTTGTTGTTCCTTTTCCCCTCTTACCTCTTTTTCTATGTTTCCGTTTTCTGATTATCTTCTGGTCCTCAAGCCTCTGTTCCGCCCTAAAAAAGCTTCCTGTCCCAACTGTTCATATCTGTTTCTGGTGGAAAAAGGTGAAAGTGGGGTATTGCCTGCATTATATTCATCCATCACAATAAAATCTCTTGTTCTAAAGTTTTCATGTCTCCTTTTTTCTGTATATTTGTTTGTTCTTTTTGGTCTATAGTCGTTTTCTTCATATTGGAAAATTCTCCCATCATCCTTCTTTCTTTGATCATAATTGTTATATCCTGTATTCAATCTTGATTTATTTCCATGCCTCCAATTCTTCGTATTTTCATATGGTTTTCTTGTATTCATATTCATATTACTAAGTTTTGTGCTAAAACACTAACCGCATGCGCACTGCGTACCATGCGCATGCGCATTTCTGCCTTAATCGCTCCGTTGCGAAAATCGGCAACAAGCGAACAACTCGGAATGACCCCCATAGACAATATGCACTCGTTGTACTGGATTTGGCTTTAAATAGCAAAAAAAAAAATTCCATCATTTTCCTTGTACTGTATATCATATATTTTCAAGTATCATCTGCATAGCTGAATATCTTCTGATTACTAATTGTTACTTAGATTGATTCTAATCAGCTGCGGTTGGTCGCAGTTTATGGATTCATAATCAATTATTCTCCCCTTTTTCCTTTTCTTTATTAGTTATACTTAATTTATGCCATATTGGCATTTATTGCTATCAATTTCTTTTCTTGTACTCCTGCACACCTGTGCTAAGGTGCTCTCTCATCCAGTTTTGGTCACCATTTGGGAAGTGACCATTTTCAGTGAAGCCTCGTTCTGGACAGCAGAAGCACTATTCTATTTATCGTGAATTAGTACTCTCTCATCCAGCTGTTTATGGCCATACTCCACAGGAGACGCCTAATCCCGTCTGATCTTGGAAGCAAAGCTCTGGTAGGCCTGGTCAGTACCTGGTGGGAGACTGCCAAGGAACACCAGGTGCAGTAAACTGTGCTGGAAAGCAGAAGGAACATTCCCTTACTCTTGTTTCTTTTCTTCCTTCAACAGTGCTAATAGATAAAATCTCTATAGGGATTTTAGGAGAACATTTTAGTCTCTCTTTAAACTTATGGTGGCTTTTGTCCACTCTTCATGGCTTAATCAATAATCTGTCAATAATTATTTACCTAGCAGGCTATACACCTCTGTCTAGCCTGCTGCATCAAAACGCCTATGGTGACACCACTGTCAAATATTTATACAGTAGGTGGACCAATACCACATTAGGCAACAAACTATTTAAACCACTGGTGCCACTATTGATATACGGGATATCATTATAGGAGATTTTTAGCTATCTATTTGTTGTCAGTGGACACATGTTAAGCTACTCCTGCCATTATACAAAATCATTTTTCACCTTGGCAGTATTTACTGTCCATCAGCCTTATATAGTTTTCATTTTAGATTTTTCTTGTCAGTCACACCTTATTTTATATGATTCATAATAAAGGTTAAATTTTATTGTCTATCAATTTTTCAGATAAGAGTGCCCCAGCATAGTCTTTCTTTTTTCTTTTTCTTTCTAATGCAAACTTACTGACTCAGGGAGCACCACCGACAGTATATTCACACACAGAGGGGGTAATTCTGAGTTGATCGCAGCAGGATTTTTGTTAGCAGTTGGGCAAAACCATGTGCACTGCAGGGGAGGCAGATATAACATGTGCAGAGAGAGTTAGATTTGGGTGTGGTGTGTTCAATCTGCAATCTAAATTGCAGTGTAAAAATAAAGCAGCCAGTATTTACCCTGCACAGAAACAAAATAACCCACCCAAATCTTACTCTCTCTGCACATGTTATATCTGCCTCCCCTGCAGTGCACATGGTTTTGCCCAACTGCTAACAAAAATCCTGCTGCGATCAACTCAGAATTACCACCAGTGTTAGATTCTCCAAAGTCGGTTACAGACATCTTACCTGGCATTAAGGTTCTGTCTGCTATTATTTACCAGTGCGGAACATCTCCTTTTTCTTCTGCAGTTTCTCTTCCGGACAGGGAGGTGGTATGCGGTGCTATATAAAAACTATGTCAAAATCAAGTCATTGTCACGGTGCCCCCATCACAACAGGGAGAAGGCTTTTATTTGAGCTTGTTCGTGGTCCTGAAGCCGGACGGCTCGGTCAGACCTATTCTGAACTTAAAATCCCTCAATTTCTATCTAAAAAAACCCAAAACTTCAAAGTCAAGATGGAGTCTCTCCGAGTAGTGATCTCCAGTCTGGAGGAAGGGAATTTTATGGTGTCGGTCGACATAAAGGATGCCTACTTACACGTCCCCATATGTACTCCACTTCAGGCTTACCTGAGGTTTGCCGTTAGGATTGTCATTATCAATTTCAGACGTTGCCGTTTGGTCTGTCCACGGCTCCGAGGGTTTTCACCAAAACTATGGCAGAAATGATGGTTCTCCTGCGCAAGCAAGGAGTCACAATTATCCCGTACTTGGACGATCTCCTGATAAAAGCGAGGTCCAAGGAACAATTACTGCAGAGCGTGACGCTCTCCCTGACAATTCTGCAACAACATGGTTGGCTCCTAAACTTGCCAAAATCATCCAAAACCAGAATCTCACTCCTGTGGTGGCTGCACAGCTCTCACCTCCTAGAGGGATGCAGATTCGGGATCTAGAACTGGATCCTGGTGACCACACGGATGCGAGTCTCCGAGGCTGGGGTGCAGTCACATAGGGGGAAAACTTTCAGGGAAAATGACAGGAAGCTTGCTAAACATAAACATTCTGGAGTTAAGGGCCATTTACAACGGCCTTGTACAAGCGGAACATCTTCTTCGCTATCTGCCCGTCTTGATTCAGTCAGACAACATAACAGCAGTGGCGTACATAAACTGCCACGGCGGGACGAAGAGCAGAGCGGCAATGGCAGAAGCCACAAAAGTTTTCCGCTGGGTGGAAAGGCATGTAACCGCTCTGTCAGCAGTCTTCATTCCGGGTGTAGACAACTGGGAAGCAGACTTCCTCAGCAGACACGATCTCCATCCAGGAGAGTGGGGTCTTCATCAAGAGGTCTTTGCAGAAGTGACAAGTCGTTGGGGAATTCCTCAAATAGACATGATGGCGTCTCGCCTCAACAAGAAACTTCCGAGATATTGTTCCAGGTCAAGGGACCCTCAAGCAATAGCAGTGGACGCCCTAGTGACACTGTGGGTATTTCAGTCGGTATATGTGTTCCCTCCGATTCCACTCATTCCAAAAGTGATAAAGATCATAAAAAGAACAAGGGTTCAGGCAATCCTCATTGTTCCAGACTGGCCAAGGAGGGCTTGGTATACAGATCTTCAGGAATTTCTCATAGGAGATCCCTGGCCTCTTTCTCTGCGAGATGATCTGTTACAGCAGGGGCTGTGCATGTACCAAGACTTACCGCGGCTTCGTTTGACGGCTTGGAGGTTGAGCACAGGATCCTAGCCCGAAAGGGTATTCCCGGTGAAGTAATTCCCACACTACTTCAGGCTAGAAAAGAGGTAACGGCGAAACATTATCACCGTATTTGGAGAAAATGTGTCTTGGTGTGAATACAAGAAGGCTCCTATGGAAGAATTTCATCTGGGCCGTTTTCTCCATTTTCTGCAAGCAAGGGTGGATGCGGGCCTAAAGTTAGGCTCAATTAAAGTACAAATTTCGGCCTTGTCAATTTTCTTTCAAAAAAGAATTGGCTTCCCTTCCGGAAGTTCAGACTTTCGTGAAAAGCGTGCTGCACATCCAACCTCCCTTTGTACCCCCGGTGGCACCATGGGATCTTAACGTGGTGTTGCGGTTCCTGCAATCTCATTGGTTTGAACCTTTAGAGTTGAAATTCGTCACTTGGAAAGTGATCATGCTGTTGGCCTTGGCCTCTGTAAGGCGGGTGTCTGAATTGGCGGCTTTGTCTCACAAGAGCCCCTATTTGATCTTCCATGCAGATAGAGTGGAGTTGCGAACTTGTCAGCAATTTCTGCCTAAAGTGGTGTCATCGTTTCACATGAACCAACCTATTGTGGTGCCAGTGGGTACTGACGCCTTTGAGGAATCGAAGTCTCTAGATGTGGTCAGAGCTTTGAAAATTTATGTAGCCAGAACGGCTCAGATTAGGAAAATGGAAGGCTCTGTTTGTCCTGTATGATCCCAACAAGATTGGGGCTCCTGCTTCCAAGCAGACTATTGCACGCTGGATCTATAATACGATTCGGCAAGCTCATTCTATGGCTGGATTGCTGTTACCGAAATCGGTGAAGGCCCATTCTACCAGAAAGGTGGGCTCATCCTGGGCGGCTGCCAGGGGGGTCTCGGCTTTACAGCTTTGCCGATCTGCTATTTGGTCGGGTTCAAACACTTTTGCAAAGTTTTACAAGTTTGATACCCTGGCTAAGGTAGACCTCTTGTTTGGTCAATCGGTGCTGCAGAGTCATCTGCACTCTCCCGCCCGTTCTTGAGCTTTGGTATAAACCCCATGGTCTTGAAGTGTCTCCAGCATCCTCTAGGACGTAAGGAGAAAATAGGATTTTAATACCTACCGGTAAATCCTTTTCCGTAGAGTATGCTGGGCACCCGTCCCAGTGCGTACTGTATCTGCAGTTATTGGTTATGGTTACACATGTGTTGTGTTGCGGTTATAGTCGGCCTGTTGCTGTCATTATTCATGCCGTTGCATGCGTTGGGTTGAATGCCATGTTGTACGGCATGTTTGAGGTGTGAGCGGTTATGTATCTCACCTTAGTTTAAATCAAAATAAATCCTTTTTCCTCGCAATGTCCGTCTCCCTGGGCACAGTTCCTATAACTGGAGTCTGGAGGAGGGGCATAGAGGGAGGAGCCAGTTCACACCCCTTTTAAAGTCTTAAAGTGCTCATGTCTCCTGCGGATCCCGTCTATACCCCATGGTCTTGAAGTGTCCCCAGCATCCTCTATGGACTAAGAGAAAAGGATTTACCGGTAGGTATTAAAATCCTATTTTTAATACCTGCCAGTAAATCCTTTTCTCTTAGTCCGTAGAGGATGCTGGGCGCCCGTCCCAGTGCGTACTATATCTGCAGTGATTATTTGTGGTTACGCACATGTTGTGTTACGTTTCTTGTCAGCCAGGTGCTGCAATTGTTCATGCCGTTGGCTTGTATTCTGTGGAATGCCACGTTCTGCGGCATGCTTGAGGTGTGAGCTGGTAAGATGCTCACCGTGGTTTAACAATAAATCCTTTCCTCGAAATGTCCGTCTCCCTGGGCACAGTTCCTATAACTGGAGTCTGGAGGATGGGCATAGAGGGAGGAGCCCGTTCACACCCATTCAAAGTCTTAAAGTGCCCATGTCTCCTGCGGATCCCGTTTATACCCCCATGGTTCTTGATGTGACCCCAGCATCCTCTACGGACTAAGAGAAAAGGATTTACCGGTAGGTATTAAAATCCTATTTTCTGAGCAGCCCACATTAAAATCTATGTGGACTGCATGACTAAATGCTCTAGATAAAAATGTGTTTTCTGATTAGAGTCCCATGAGAGTTTTTTGTTGGTATAAACTAATGGCCCAGATTTATCAAGCCTTGGAGAGTGAAAAATGGCATGGTGACAAAGTACCAAACAATCAGCTCCTAACTGTCATTTTGTAAACCCAGCCTTTAACATTACATTTAGGAGCTGATTGGCTGATACTTTATCACCAGGCAATGTATCACTCTCCAAGGCTTGATAATCTATAGGTTGCGTAGCAGGGAAATGGGTAATAGCTTTTTAAAATTAACATTAATGTTAGTTCTAACTTATGCCCAGATTTATCAAGCCTTGGAGAGTGATAAATTGCATGGTGATAAAGTACCAGCCAATCAGTTCCTAACATCCATGTCACAGGCTGTGTTTGAAAAATGACAGTTATGAGCTGATTGGTTGGTGCATTATCACCTTGCACTTATCATTGCTTTATCACTTCCCCAGACTTAATACATCTGCACTTTTATCACCGTGCAATTTATCACTCTCCAAGGCTTGATAAATCTGGGCCTTAAATTCTAAAACATCATATTGTCTAGTTTTTGGGAATTCTTTCAAAGCCTATGCCAGTGGAATTATTTTCCAGAAATCATAAAAAGATATAGTAAAATAACAGGAGAATACACTAACAGCAGTCAAGGAACATGAGGGGACTTATCTACAAGACTACTGTAAACACAGGATAGTTTCAAAGTTGGGTGATTGCTCAGACAGTATAAAAAAAGTGGGAAGACCGCGCCATTGAATAGGCAGGGCTTCACTATAAGAGGATCCAGCAGCTCACCAGCGCCATTTTCCCTCTGCAGTGGACACAGATGCTGACTGACGGGGACACGCAGCTCCTCCAGTGTGACTCCAAACTACCTCAGCGGTACCAGGGGGTCATAGCAGGGGGGAACAATTACTAGTGTACTAAGTCCCCTATCAGGGTACTTAGTCTGCGACCCGGCTAAGCTTGGCATTAGCGATAAGGGCGCGGTGGGGGCTGGCTCCAAACATCTGTGTCTCCCTGAAGGGCTCTTTGTGGGTTAATTGTACTTAACTTTTCCTCTCTGTGTGTGTGTGCTGTCACATTACATTATGTCAGGTAAAGAGTGTGTGTCTTGTACCGCAGAGTGTTCCTCTTCACCAGGGGGCTCACTACTGGGTACTCAGGGTTCACAGACTAGCAAGGCTGAACTGGAATGGGTTTATTCTCTTAAAGGAATGATCTCAACACTTTCTACAAAATTGTCCCGCAATGAGAAAGAGACGCAATACTTAAAAGAGACTGGGGATGAATTTCTGAACAAAGACTCTGCCCAAAACAGCATCTCAATCCCCTCCCATTTGTCCGCAAAAGCGATCTCTGGCCCATATCCTACAGACTGACTCTGACAAATCAGACATGGAGGAGGGGGAGGTGGACTCATGGACTCAGAGGGGGGGGGGGGTTGCAACTCTGCCACAGGGAATAGAGGCTCCCACCTCACAGATTCTTCAAGTCGGGCTTGCCAATTTCACAGGAGGCAAGTATAACTTTACAACATGCCATCCACAAACTGGTACAGACTCGCATCATTGTTCCAGTTCCACCTCATCAGCTAATAGGGGTACTATTCCAACTTGTTTGTAGTACCGAAACCGGACGGTTTGGTAAGACCAATTTTGAACCTCAAGTCGTTGAACCCATACTTGCGAGTGTTCAAATTCAAGATGGAGTCTCTGAGAGCGGTGATATCAGGTCTGGAGGAGGGGGAATTTCTAGTGTCTCTGGATATCAAGGACGCGTACCTTCACATTCCGATCTGGCCGCCTCTTCAGGCTTACCTACAGTTTGCACTGCAGGACTGTCACTACCAGTTCCAGGCCCTGCCATTTGGTCTCTCCACGGCACGAGGGTCTTCACCAAGGTGGTGGCAGAGATGATGTTTCTACTCCGCAAACAACATAATTCCGTACCTGGACGATCTCCTGATAAAAGCACTGTCTAGGGAAAGGTTGCTGGACAGCATTGCTCTCCCAACCAAACTTCTTCAGGATTATGGGTGGATTCTGAATCTTCTGAAATCTCACCTAGAGCCAACACGGAGGCTCCCATTCCAGGGAATGATACTGGATATGGAGTCGCAGAAGCTGCCCCTTCCGCTGGAAAAGGCATTGGTAATCCAGTCGATGGTTCGGGATGTCCTGAAGCCAACCCGAGTATCGGTGCATCTATGCATTCGCCTTCTAGAGAAAATGGTGGCCTCTTACGAGGCTCTTCAATATGGATGGTTTCACGCAAGACCCTTCTAGCTCGATCTGTTGGACAAATGGTCCGGATCGCATCTTCACATGCACCAGAGGAGCCATCTGTCGCCAAAAGCCAGAATCTCCCTTCTGTGGTGGCTACAGACTTCTCACCTCGTCGAGGGTCGGAGGTTCGGAATTCAGAACTGGATTCTGCTAACCACAGAAGCAAGCCTCATAGGTTGGGGAGCAATTACTCAGGGGGTGCAGTTTCAAGGTAGATGGTCAAGTCAAAAGTCGTCCTTCCAATCAACATTCTGGAACTCTAGGCCATATAAAACGCCCTTCTGCAGGCCTCACATCTTCAAGATCGGGCCATTCAGGTCCAGTCGGACAATGTGACTGCAGTGACGTACATAAACCGGCAGGTCGGAACGAAAAGCAGAGCAGCAATGTCAGTGGTGTCAAGGATTCTCCTCTGGGCAGAGAGAAATGCTGTGGCTTTGTCAGCGCTCTAAATTCCATGAGTAGACAACTGGGAAGCAGACTTCCTCAGCAGACACGACCTGCACCCGGAGGAGTGGGGACTTCACCCGGAAGTGTTCAGGTGCTTGACAAGTTGATGGGGATATCCACAGATCGACATGAAGGCCTCTTGTCTCAACAAGAAGCTCAAGTGGTATTGTTCCAGGTCGAGAGACCCACAGGCGGTGGTGATAGACTCCTTGGGTCTATTTACCTCTTCGCGAGGATCTTCTGCAACAAGGCCCGTTCGTCTATCAGGACTTACCGCGGCTACGTTTTGACGGCATGGAAGTTGAATGGCTGATTCTAGCCAGGAGAGGGATCCCTAACAAGGTTATCCTGACTATGATCTAAGGCAGGAAGGGGGTAATGTCTAAGCATTACCATCGTATTTGGAAGAAATACGTCTCTTGGTGTGAGAGCAGAAAATTTTCTGCAGTGGAATACCATCTAGGACGTTTCCTTCTTTTTCTACAAGCAGTAGTGAATGTGGGCCTACGTCTGGGCTCCATAAAAGTCTAGATTTTGGCCTTGTCCATTTTCTTTCAGAAACAATTGGCTTCCCTCCCGGAGGTCCAGACGTTCTTGAAAGGTGTTCTGCACATCCAACCTCCCTTTGTGCCTCCCACGGCACCTTGGGATCTCGATGTGGTGCTGCATTTCCTCCAATCGGACTGGTTTGAGTCGTTACAGGAGGTGGACGTAAAATTTCTTACGTGGAAGACCGTCACACTGTTGGCCTTGGCTTCAGCAAGACGTGTGTTGGAGCTGGGGGCTTTGTCTCACAGAAGTCCCTATTTAATTTTCCATGAGGACAGAGCTGAACTCAGAACTCGTCAGCAATTTCTTCCTAAGGTGGTGTCTGCAATTCACATCAACCAACCTATTGTGGTCCCGGTTGTCACTGACACCTCTGCTACTTCAAAGTCTTTGGATGTTGTGAGGGCTTTGAAGATGTAAGTGAAAAGAACAGCTCATCACAGAAAGACGGACTAGCTGTTTGTTCTTTATGATCCCAATAAGATTGGGTGTCCTGCTTCAAAGCAGACTGTTACACGCTGGATCAGACTTACTATCCAGCATGCTTAGTCCACGGCATGTTTGCCATGTCCAAAATCTGTACAGGCCCACTCTACTAGGTCGGTGGGTTCTTCCTGGGGCGGCTGACCGGGGTGTCTTGGCTTTACAGCTCTGCCGACCAGCTAGTTGGTCAGGTTCGAACACGTTTGCAAAGTTCTACAAGTTCGATACTTTGACCAAACTGAAGGTCCTCAGAGGCCAATCAGTTCTGCAGGAACCTCAGCACTCTCGCACCCGGTTTGGGAGCTAAATGGACCCCAGTATCCTCTAGGATGTAAGAGAAAATAGGATTTTAATTACCTACCAGTAAATCCTTTTCTCGTAGTCCGTGGAGGATACTGGGCGCCCGCCCAGTGCTTCGTTCTTCCTGCACTGTTACTTAGTTAAGTAATGTTGGTTCAGCCGTTGCTGTTCCTGTTCCAAGTTTAGTTAGCTTTGCTTTCCTCTTGTTGTGTGCTGGTTCGGAATCTCACCACTATCCTTATCTATCCTTCTCTCGAAGTATGTCCGTCTCCTCGGGCACAGATTCCTAGACTGAGTCTGGTAGGAGGGGCATAGAGGGAGGAGACAGCCCACACTATCAAATTCTTGAAGTGCCTTTGGCTCCTAGTGGACCCATCTATACCCCATGGTACTAAATGGACCCCAGTATCCTCTACGGACTACGAGAAAAGGATTTACTGGTAGGTAATTAAAATCCTAATTTTATGAATATTTGAAGATTACAAAAGCACTGACAATTGCACCCATAGACAGTGAATCAAGGTAAGAAGGTTCAAAAATATGAAGACAGTGTAAAAACAACTCATGTACGCAGAGCAGGGGAATGGTAAAACCCCAAGCCAAAAAGTACCAAAAAACATGACAATCAGACAGAATAAAACATTATTCAAGATGCAGCATTATAAAAAAAATAGCAATATAATACCAACAAGGTGAACAAACATATATCAAGGGGGAGAGACAACACGGAGGGGAAAAAGGGAAGACAAGACAATTCACTTTATACCCCTTTCACATCGCACAAATAACCCGGTATCGACACGGCATATTGCCTTGTCGACACGGGTCAGTGTGCGATGTGAAAGCACTTTCTGAGAATTAGCGGGTCGCCTGACCCGCTAATTCAACCCGGTATAAAAGAAGGATTATACCCGGGTTGAATACCGGGTCAAGTGCAGTGTGAATGGGAGCCGCGTCGATGCGACACGGTTCCCATTCACAGCATAGGGAGAGGCGGCGCAGGAGATAAGCCTCCACCCCCGCCCCTGCTGCTGCTGTGCCCCCCCGCTGCTATGGCAACCGACCCGGTATATTGCCGGGTCGGAATGCCAGCAGAGGGGAGCAAATGCCGGATCCCACCCGGTAAGGACACGTTTCTTTTACCGGGTGGGATCCGGCATTAGCGATGTGAAAGCGGTATCACTTAGCATGGAGGTATAAGTATGAGCACCTCGAGCTCACAGGTGCCATATGGGTAAAGAAAGAGACTGTACACACATAACTGACTCCTAATGTATGTTTTGTGCACTAGTCTCTAGAGACTTTTGTGCACAGGGTTGCCACCTCTCCCGGATTTCCGGGATTCTCCAGAATTTGGTGGCAACCCTCCAGGAGGCTTTTCTCCTCACCCAGATTCCAGGATTCTCCCGGAAAAAAGGGACCTGGGAGCAGCACACCATTGACATTGACAGTGTCTGTGTCAGTCACAGCCGTCCCCATCCACTATGTGCACACTGCACGCACCACCGTCGGCGCCGCCCCCAGCAGTCCCACTGTTCTGTGGGCTGGTGTAGGCTGTGCTCTGCTAAGACTGACAGGTCTGTGTCAGTCTGATACAGACCTGTCAGTCTTAGCAGAGCTCCGCCTCCACCAGCCCACAAACCAGTGGGACAGCAGTGGCGGTGCATGCGGCGCGTAGGACAGCCGCGACTGAGTGAGGGGTAGAGCTAGCACTGACTGTCTGCCGCACTGAGCGAATGAGTACATTTAAATAATAACTGGCAATGCGGAGAGCGGCGGCTGCAATTTGTCACTGCATCCCCGGGAGTGAGGCTCATACACAGCAACAGAGGGCACAGGTCAGGGGGGCACAGTGCAGGATTTGTTTGTTCAAAGCCAGACATATTAAAGTCTGTGCGTTCAAATGATAAATATAGCTTTAAGAAGTAGAATACAAATTTAAAAAAAAGGTGCGTACCAAACTGTTCTGGACTTTTTGTCTATATGAAAATAGTTTTCTCTAACGTCCTAGAGGATGCTGGGGACTCTGTAAGGACCATGGGGATAGACGGGCTCCGCAGGAGACATGGGCACTTTCAGAAAGACTTTGGATCTGGGTGTGCACTGGCTCCTCCCTCTATGCCCCTCCTCCAGACCTCAGTTTGATACTGTGCCCAGTAGAGATGAGCGGGTTCGGTTCCTCGGAATCCGAACCCCCCGAACTTCACGCTTTTTACACGGGTCCGAGGCAGACTCGGATCTTCCCGCCTTTCTCGGCTAACCCGAGCGCGCCCGAACGTCATCATCCCGCTGTCGGATTCTCGCGAGGCTCGTATTCTATCGCGAGACTCGGATTCTATATAAGGAGCCGCGCGTCGCCGCCATTTTCACACGTGCATTGAGATTGATAGGGAGAGGACGTGGCTGGCGTCCTCTCCGTTTAGATAGAGAGTGAGACACTTGATTTACTGGAGCATTAGGAGTACTCAGAAAGTGCAGTTTTGCTGATAGTTATACTAGTGGTGACCACCAGTTTTATTTATTATTTAATATAATCCGTTCTCTGCCTGAAAAAAAACGATACACAGTCACATACCATATCTGTGCTCAGCCTCAGTGTGCTGCATGATAATATCATCTATGTATATCTGACTGTGCTGAGTAGTGCTCACTGCTCACACAGCTTAATTGTGGGGGAGACTGGGGAGCAGTTATAGCAGGAGTACATATTTAACAGTGCACACTTTTGCTGCCAGAGTGCCAGTGTGACTGACCAGCAGTGACCACCAGTATATTGTCTGCCTGAAAAAGTTAAACACTCGTGTGGTGTTTTTTTTTTTTTTATTCTATAAACGCATTCTGCTGACAGTGTCCAGCAGGTCCGTCATTCATTATATTTCTATCTTCTTCATACTAGTAGTTTAGGAGTCTGCAGTGCTGACAGTGTCCAGCAGGTCCGTCATTATACAATATATACCTGTCCTGCAGTAGTGATATATATATATTTTTTATATCATTATCATCCAGTCTATACTAGCAGACGCAGTACGGTAGTCCACGGCTGTAGCTACCTCTGTGTCGGCAGTCGCTCGTCCATAATTGTATACCTACCTGTGGTGGTTTTTTTTTTTCTATCTTCTTCATACTAGTAGTTTAGGAGTCTGCAGTGCTGACAGTGTCCAGCAGGTCCGTCATTATACAATATATACCTGTCCTGCAGTAGTGATATATATATATTTTTTATATCATTATCATCCAGTCTATACTAGCAGACGCAGTACGGTAGTCCACGGCTGTAGCTACCTCTGTGTCGGCAGTCGCTCGTCCATAATTGTATACCTACCTGTGGTGGGTTTTTTTTTTTCCATCTTCTTCATACTAGTAGTTTAGGAGTCTGCAGTGCTGACAGTGTCCAGCAGGTCCGTCATTATACAATATATACCTGTCCTGCAGTAGTGATATATATATATTTTTTATATCATTATCATCCAGTCTATACTAGCAGACGCAGTACGGTAGTCCACGGCTGTAGATACCTCTGTGTCGGCAGTCGCTCGTCCATAATTGTATACCTACCTGTGGTGGTTTTTTTTTTTTTCCATCTTCTTCATACTAGTAGTTTAGGAGTCTGCAGTGCTGACAGTGTCCAGCAGGTCCGTCATTATACAATATATACCTGTCCTGCAGTAGTGATATATATATATTTTTTATATCATTATCATCCAGTCTATACTAGCAGACGCAGTACGGTAGTCCACGGCTGTAGCTACCTCTGTGTCGGCAGTCGCTCGTCCATAATTGTATACCTACCTGTGGTGGTTTTTTTTTTTCCATCTTCTTCATACTAGTAGTTTAGGAGTCTGCAGTGCTGACAGTGTCCAGCAGGTCCGTCATTATACAATATATACCTGTCCTGCAGTAGTGATATATATATATTTTTTATATCATTATCATCCAGTCTATACTAGCAGACGCAGTACGGTAGTCCACGGCTGTAGCTACCTCTGTGTCGGCAGTCGCTCGTCATCCATAAGTATACTAGTATCCATCCATCTCCATTGTTTACCTGAGGTGCCTTTTAGTTGTGCCTATTAAAATATGGAGAACAAAAATGTTGAGGTTCCAAAAATAGGGAAAGATCAAGATCCACTTCCACCTCGTGCTGAAGCTGCTGCCACTAGTCATGGCCGAGACGATGAAATGCCATCAACGTCGTCTGCCAAGGCCGATGCCCAATGTCATAGTACAGAGCATGTAAAATCCAAAACACAAAATATCAGTAAAAAAAGGACTCAAAAATCTAAAATAAAATCGTCGGAGGAGAAGTGTAAACTTGCCAATATGCCATTTACCACACGGAGTGGCAAGGAACGGCTGAGGCCCTGGCCTATGTTCATGGCTAGTGGTTCAGCTTCACATGAGGATGGAAGCACTCAGCCTCTCGCTAGAAAAATGAAAAGACTTAAGCTGGCAAAAGCACAGCAAAGAACTGTGCGTTCTTCGAAATCACAAATCCACAAGGAGAGTCCAATTGTGTCGGTTGCGATGCCTGACCTTCCCAACACTGGACGTGAAGAGCATGCGCCTTCCACCATTTGCACGCCCCCTGCAAGTGCTGGAAGGAGCACCCGCAGTCCAGTTCCTGATAGTCAGATTGAAGATGTCAGTGTTGAAGTACACCAGGATGAGGAGGATATGGGTGTTGCTGGCGCTGGGGAGGAAATTGACAAGGAGGATTTTGATGGTGAGGTGGTTTGTTTAAGTCAGGCACCCGGGGAGACACCTGTTGTCCGTGGGAGGAATATGGCCATTGACATGCCTGGTGAAAATACCAAAAAAATCAGCTCTTCAGTGTGGAAGTATTTCAACAGAAATGCGGACAACATTTGTCAAGCCGTGTGTTGCCTTTGTCAAGCTGTAATAAGTAGGGGTAAGGACGTTAACCACCTCGGAACATCCTCCCTTATACGTCACCTGCAGCGCATTCATCATAAGTCAGTGACAAGTTCAAAAACTTTGGGCGACAGCGGAAGCAGTCCACTGACCAGTAAATCCCTTCCTCTTGTAACCAAGCTCACGCAAACCACCCCACCAACTCCCTCAGTGTCAATTTCCTCCTTCCCCAGGAATGCCAATAGTCCTGCAGGCCATGTCACTGGCAATTCTGACGAGTCCTCTCCTGCCTGGGATTCCTCCGATGCATCCTTGCGTGTAACGCCTACTGCTGCTGGCGCTGCTGTTGTTGCTGCTGGGAGTCGATGGTCATCCCAGAGGGAAGTCGTAAGACCACTTTTACTACTTCCACCAAGCAATTGACTGTCCAACAGTCCTTTGCGAGGAAGATGAAATATCACAGCAGTCATCCTGCTGCAAAGCGGATAACTGAGGCCTTGGCATCCTGGGCGGTGAGAAACGTGGTTCCGGTATCCATCATTACTGCAGAGGCAACTAGAGACTTGTTGGAGGTACTGTGTCCCCGGTACCAAATACCATCTAGGTTCCATTTCTCTAGGCAGGCGATACCGAAAATGTACACAGACCTCAGAAAAAGACTCACCAGTGTCCTAAAAAATGCAGTTGTACCCAATGTCCACTTAACCACGGACATGTGGACAAGTGGAGCAGGGCAGACTCAGGACTATATGACTGTGACAGCCCACTGGGTAGATGTATGGACTCCCGCCGCAAGAACAGCAGCGGCGGCACCAGTAGCAGCATCTCGCAAACGCCAACTCTTTCCTAGGCAGACTACGCTTTGTATCACCGCTTTCCAGAATACGCACACAGCTAAAAACCTCTTACGGCAACTGAGGAAGATCATCGCAGAATGGCTTACCCCAATTGGACTCTCCTGTGGATTTGTGGCATCGGACAACGCCAGCAATATTATGTGTGCATTAAATCTGGGCAAATTCCAGCACGTCCCATGTTTTGCACATACCTTGAATTTGGTGGTGCAGAATTATTTAAAAAACGAGAGGGGCGTGCAAGAGATGCTGTCGGTGGCCAGAAGAATTGCGGGACACTTTCGGCGTACAGGCACCACGCACTGAAGACTGGAGCAACACCAAAAACGCCTAAACCTGCCCTGCCATCATCTGAAGCAAGAAGTGGTAACGAGGTGGAATTCAACCCTCTATATGCTTCAGAGGTTGGAGGAGCAGCAAAAGGCCATTCAAGCCTATACAACTGAGCACGATATAGGAGGTGGAATGCACCTGTCTCAAGCGCAGTGGAGAATGATTTCAACGTTGTGCAAGGTTCTGCAACCTTTTGAACTTGCCACACGTGAAGTCAGTTCAGACACTGCCAGCCTGAGTCAGGTCATTCCCCTCATCAGGCTTTTGCAGAAGAAGCTGGAGACATTGAAGGAGGAGCTAACACAGAGCGATTCCGCTAGGCATGTGGGACTTGTGGATGGAGCCCTTAATTCGCTTAACAAGGATTCACGGGTGGTCAATCTGTTGAAATCAGAGCACTACATTTTGGCCACCGTGCTCGATCCTAGATTTAAAACCTACCTTGGATCTCTCTTTCCGGCAGACACAAGTCTGCAGGGGTTCAAAGAACTGCTGGTGAGAAAATTGTCAAGTCAAGCGGAACGCGACCTGTCAACATCTCCTCCTTCACATTCTCCCGCAACTGGGGGTGCGAGGAAAAGGCTCAGAATTCCGAGCCCACCCGCTGGCGGTGATGCAGGGCAGTCTGGAGCGACTGCTGATGCTGACATCTGGTCCGGACTGAAGGACCTGACAACGATTACGGACATGTCGTCTACTGTCACTGCATATGATTCTCTCCCCATTGAAAGAATGGTGGAGGATTATATGAGTGACCGCATCCAAGTAGGCACGTCACACAGTCCGTACTTATACTGGCAGGAAAAAGAGGCAATTTGGAGGCCCTTGCACAAACTGGCTTTATTCTACCTAAGTTGCCCTCCCACAAGTGTGTACTCCGAAAGAGTGTTTAGTGCCGCCGCTCACCTTGTCAGCAATCGGCGTACGAGGTTACATCCAGAAAATGTGGAGAAGATGATGTTCATTAAAATGAATTATAATCAATTCCTCCGTGGAGACATTCACCAGCAGCAATTGCCTCCACAAAGTACACAGGGAGCTGAGATGGTGGATTCCAGTGGGGACGAATTGATAATCTGTGAGGAGGGGGATGTACACGGTGATATATCGGAGGATGATGATGAGGTGGACATCTTGCCTCTGTAGAGCCAGTTTGTGCAAGGAGAGATTAATTGCTTCTTTTTTGGTGGGGGTCCAAACCAACCCGTCATTTCAGTCACAGTCGTGTGGCAGACCCGGTCACTGAAATGATGGGTTGGTTAAAGTGTGCATGTCCTGTTTATACAACATAAGGGTGGGTGGGAGGGCCCAAGGACAATTCCATCTTGCACCTCTTTTTTCTTTCATTTTTCTTTGCGTCATGTGCTGTTTGGGGAGTGTTTTTTGGAAGGGCCAGCCTGCGTGACACTGCAGTGCCACTCCTAGATGGGCCAGGTGTTTGTGTCGGCCACTAGGGTCGCTTAGCTTACTCACACAGCTACCTCATTGCCCCTTTTTTTTCTTCTTTGCGTCATGTGCTGTTTGGGGAGTGTTTTTTGGAAGGGCCATCCTGCCTGACACTGCAGTGCCACTCCTAGATGGGCCAGGTGTTTGTGTCGGCCACTTGGGTCGCTGAGCTTAGTCACACAGCTACCTCATTGCGCCTCTTTTTTTCTATGCGTCATGTGCTGTTTGGGGAGTGTTTTTTGGAAGGGCCATCCTGCGTGACACTGCAGTGCCACTCCTAGATGGGCCAGGTGTTTGTGTCGGCCACTAGGGTCGCTTAGCTTACTCACACAGCTACCTTATTGCCCCTTTTTTTTCTTCTTTGCGTCATGTGCTGTTTGGGGAGTGTTTTTTGGAAGGGCCATCCTGCCTGACACTGCAGTGCCACTCCTAGATGGGCCAGGTGTTTGTGTCGGCCACTTGGGTCGCTGAGCTTAGTCACACAGCTACCTCATTGCGCCTCTTTTTTTCTTTGCGTCATGTGCTGTTTGGGGAGTGTTTTTTGGAAGGGCCATCCTGCGTGACACTGCAGTGCCACTCCTAGATGGGCCAGGTGTTTGTGTCGGCCACTTGGGTCGCTGAGCTTAGTCATCCAGCGACCTCGGTGCAAATTTTAGGACTAAAAATAATATTGTGAGGTGTGAGGTGTTCAGAATAGACTCAAAATGAGTGGAAATTATGGTTATTGAGGTTAATAATACTTTGGGATCAAAATGACCCCCAAATTCTATGATTTAAGCTGTTTTTTTTAGGGTTTTTTGAAAAAAACACCCGAATCCAAAACACACCCGAATCCGACAAAAAAAAATTCGGTGAGGTTTTGCCAAAACGCGTTCGAACCCAAAACAAGGCCGCGGAACCGAACCCAAAACCGAAACACAAAACCCGAAAAATTTCCGGTGCACATCTCTAGTGCCCAGAGGAGATGGGTCCACTGCAGGGAGCTCTCCTGAGTTTCCTGTAAAGAAAGTATTTTGTTAGGTTTTTTATTTTCAGGGAGCACTGCTGGCAACAGACTCCCTGCATCGTGGGACTGAGGAGAGAGAAACAGCCCTACTTCTCTGAGTTTCAAGGTCCTGTTTCTTAGGCTACTGGACACCATTAGCTCCAGAGGGAGTCTGAACACAGGTCTCACCCTGGAGTTGGTCCCAGAGCCGCGCCACCGTCCTCCTCGCAGAGCCAGAAGATAGAAGCCGGGTGAGTATGAGAAGAAAGAAGGCTTCAAAGGCGGCAGAAGACTTCGTGATCTTCACTGAGGTAACGCACAGCACTGCAGCTGTGCGCCATTGCTCCCATACACCTCACACACTCCGGTCACTGTAAGGGTGCAGGGCGCAGGGGGGGCAGCAATATAAACCTCTGTTATGGCATAAACACAGATATACATGTACAGCTGGGCACTGTACATGTATATAAAGAGCCCCCGCCATGTTTTTAATAATTTGAGCGGGACAGAAGCCCGCCGCCGAGGGGGCGGGGCTTCTCCCTCAGCACTCACCAACGCCATTTTTCTCCACAGCACAGCGCTGAGAGGAAGCTCCCCGGACTCTCCCCTGCTTACTGAGGTGACAGTGGGTTTTTCAAGAGGGGGGAGGGGGGCACATAATTGGCGTAAAACAAGTTATTTCAGCGCTACTGGGGAAACATTCTGTGTTTTGCCAGGGTTATATAGCGCTGGGGTGTGTGCTGGCATACTCTCTCTCTGTCTCTCCAAAGGGCCTGGTGGGGAACTGTCTTCAGATAAGAGCTCCCCTGTGTGTGTGTGGGGTGTATCGGTACGCGTGTGTTGACATGTATGAAGTGGAAGGCTCACCTAAGGAGGAGGGGGAGTGTATGAATGTCAGATCTCCGTCGGCAGCGCCGACACCGGACTGGATGGAGATGTGGAATGTCTTGAGTGCTAATGTAAATTTATTACATAAGAGATTAGACAAGGCTGAGGCTAGGGAACAGTCAGGTAGTCAGACCATGCCTGTCCCTGTATCTCCGGGACCTTCCGGGCCTCAGAAGCGCACATTATCCCAAATAATTGACACAGATACCGACACGGATTCAGACTCCAGTGTCGACTATGAGGAGGCAAAATTACACCCAAAAGTGGCTAAGGGCATTCGATATATGATTATTGCAATAAAAGATGTTTTGCATATCACGGAGGAACCCCCTGTCCCTGACAAGAGGGTACACATGTATAAAGAGAAAAAGCCTGAGGTCACTTTTCCATCCTCGTATGAGCTGAGAGAGCTGTGCGAAAAGGCTTGGGAATCTCCAGACAAGAGGCTGCCGATTCCCAAAAGGATTCTTATGGCGTATCCCTTCCCGCAGACGGATAGGATACGATGGGAGTCTTCTCCTAAGGTGGACAAGGCTTTAACACGTTTATCAAAAAAGATAGCGCTGCCATCACAAGATACGGCTACCCTCAAGGATGCTGCTGATCGCAGACATGAGGTTACCATGAAGTCCATTTACACACATTAAGGTACAATTCTTAGACCGGCAATGGCGTCGGCCTGGGATTGTAGTGCTGTCGCAGCATGGACAGACTCCTTATCTACGGAAATTGAGACCCTAGATAGGGATACCATTTTAATGACCCTAGGGCATATAAAAGATGCTGCGTTATATATGAGGGATGCTCAAAGAGACATTTGTTTGCTAAGTTCCAGAATAAAAGCTATGTCTGTTTCTGCTAGGCGAGTCTTATGGACCCGGCAGTGGACGGGTGATGCCGACTCAAAGAGGCATATGGAGCCTTTGCCTTACAAGGGTGAGGAGTTATTTGGAGAAGGCCTCTCGGACTTCGTCTCCACAGCTACGGCAGGTAAATCGAATTTTTTACCTTATGTTCCCTCACAGCCTAAGAAAGCGCCTCATTACCAAATGCAATCCTTTCGTTCCAATAAAAGCAAAAGAGTACGAGGATCGTCCTTTCTTGCCAGAGGTAAGGGCAGGGGAAAAAAAGCTGCACACAGCTAGTTCCCAGGAACAGAAGTCCTCCCCTGCCTCTGCAAAATCCACCGCATGACGCTGGGGCTTCCCTGGGGGAGTCCGCTCAAGTGGGGGCACGTCTTCGACTTTTCAGCCACATCTGGGTCAATTCACAGGTGGATCCCTGGGCAATAGAAATTGTTTCTCAGGGATACAAGCTGGAATTCGAAGAGGTGCCTCCTCGCCGGTTTTTCAAATCGGCTCTGCCTGCGGCTCCCTCAGAGAGGGAGTTAGTGTTAAATGCAATACCAAAATTGTATCTTCAACAGGTAGTAGTCAAAGTTCCTCTACTGCAGCAAGGAAAGGGTTACTACTCAACCCTGTTTGTGGTTCCGAAACCGGAACCAGACCCATTTTGAATTTAAAATCCCTGAACTTATACTTGAAAAAGTTCAAGTTCAAGATGGAATCGCTCAGGGCGGTCATCGCCAGCCTGGAAGAGGGGGATTTTATGGTTTCCCTGGACATAAAGGATGCATACCTTCATGTTCCAATATTTCCTCCTCATCAGGCGTTCCTGAGATTTGCTAAATAGGATTGTCATTACCAATATCAGACGTTGCCGTTTGGGCTTTCAACGGCCCCGAGGATTTTCACCAAGGTAATGGCGGAAATGATAGTGCTCCTGCGCAAGCGAGGGGTCACAATTATCCCGTACTTGGACGATCTCCTCATAAAAGCGAGATCTCGGGAGAAGTTACTGGACAGCGTGTCTCTGTCTTTGAAGGTGTTACAGCAACACGACTGGATTCTCAATATCCCGAAGTCACAGTTGGTTCCTACGACGCGTCTGACCTTCTTGGGCTTGATTTTGGACACAGACCAGAAGAAGGTTTTTCTTCCATTGGAAAAAGCTCAGGAGCTCATGACTCTGGTCAGGAACCTATTGAAGCCAAAACAGATGTCAGTGCATCACTGCACTCGAGTCATGGGGAAAATGGTGGCATCGTACGAAGTCATTCCCTTCGGCAGGTTCCATGCGAGGACCTTCCAATGGGACCTACTGGACAAGTGGTCGGGGTCACATCTACAAATGCATCAGAGGATCACCCTGTCCCCCAGAGCCAGGGTGTCTCCTGTGGTGGCTGCAGAGTGCTCACCTCCTAGAGGGTCACAGGTTCGGCATTCAGGACTGGATCCTGGTGACCACAGACGCAAGTCTCCGAGGTTGGGGAGCAGTCACACAGGGAAGAAATTTTCAAGGTCTTTGGTCAAGTCTAGAGACTTGTCTCCACATCAACATCCTGGAGTTGAGGGCCATATACAACGCCCTACGTCAAGCGGAGGCATTACTTCACGACAAACCAGTTCTGATTCAGTCGGACAATGTCACCGCAGTAGCTCATGTAAACCGCCAAGGCGGCACAAGGAGCAGGGTGGCAATGGCGGAAGCCACCAGGATTCTTCGCTGGGCGGAACATCATGTAAGCGCACTGTCAGCAGTGTTCATTCCGGGAGTGGACAACTGGGAAGCAGACTTCCTCAGCAGACACGACCTGCATCCGGGAGAGTGGGGACTTCATCAGGAAGTCTTTGCGCAGATCGCAAGTCGGTGGGGACTGCCCCAAATAGACATGATGGCGTCCCGTCTCAACACAAAGTTAAAAAGGTATTGCGCCAGGTCAAGAGATCCTCAGGCGATAGCTGTCGACGCCCTAGTGACACCGTGGGTGTTTCGGTCGGTTTATGTGTTTCCTCCTCTTCCTCTCATACCCAAGGTGTTGAGAATAATAAGACAGAGAAGAGTGAGAACAATCCTCATTGTTCCAGATTGGCCATGAAGGACTTGGTATCCGGATCTACAGGAATTGCTCACAGAAGATCCGTGGCCTCTTCCTCTAAGACAGGACCTGCTGCAGCAGGGGCCCTGTCTGTTCCAAGACTTACCGCGGCTGCGTTTGACGGCATGACGGTTGAACGCCGGATCCTAGCGGAAAAAGGTATTCCGGATGAGGTCATTCCTACGCTAATAAAGGCTAGGAAGGACGTGACATCAAAACATTATCACCGAATATGGAGAAAATATGTTTCTTGGTGTGAGGCCAGGAATGCTCCTACGGAGGAATTCCATCTGGGTCGTCTCCTTCACTTCCTGCAAACTGGAGTGAACTTGGGCCTAAAATTAGGCTCCATAAAAGTTCAGATTTCAGCCTTATCCATTTTCTTTCAAAAGGAATTGGCCTCTCTACCTGAAGTACAGACTTTTGTAAAGGGAGTACTGCATATTCAGCCTCCTTTTGTACCTCCGGTGGTGCCTTGGGACCTTAACGTGGTGTTAGGTTTCCTTAAGTCACATTGGTTTGAACCACTCAAAACGGTGGAGTTAAAATATCTCACTTGGAAGGTGGTCATGTTGTTCGCCTTAGCTTCGGCTAGGCGAGTTTCGGAATTAGCGGCTTTATCACATAAAAGCCCCTATCTGGTTTTTCATATGGATAGGGCGGAATTGCGGACTCGTCCTCAATTTCTCCCTAAAGTGGTCTCATCCTTTCATATGAACCAACCTATTGTCGTGCCTGTGGCTACGCGTGACTTGGAGGATTCCGAGTCCCTTGATGTGGTCAGGGCTTTGAAAATTTATGTGGCCAGAACGGCTAGAGTCAGGAAAACAGAAGCGCTGTTTGTCCTGTATGCAGCCAACAAGGTTGGCGCTCCCGCTTCAAAGCAGACTACTGCTCGCTGGATCTGTAACACGATTCAGCAGGCGCATTCTACAACAGGATTGCCATTACCAAAATCGGTTAAGGCCCATTCCACTAGGAAGGTGGGCTCTTCTTGGGCGGCTTCCCGAGGGGTCTCGGCACTACAGCTGTGCTGAGCTGCTACTTGGTAGGGGTCAAACACCTTTGCAAAGTTCTATAAGTTTGATACCCTGGCTGAGGAGGACCTCATGTTTGCTCAATCAGTGCTGCAGAGTCATCCGCACTCTCCCGCCCGTTTGGGAGCTTTGGTATAATCCCCATGGTCCTTACGGAGTCCCCAGCATCCTCTAGGACGTTAGAGAAAATAAGATTTTAAACCTACCGGTAAATCTTTTTCTCGTAGTCCGTAGAGGATGCTGGGCGCCCGTCCCAAGTGCGGACTACTTCTGCATAACTTGTATATAGTTTTTGCTTACATAAGGGTTATGCTATAGTTTCATCGGTTCTGGATCGATGCTATGTTGTTTTTTCATACTCTTAACTAGATAGTGTATCACAAGTTATACGGTGTGATTGGTGTGGCTGGTATGAATCTTGCCCTTGGATTAACTAAAATCCTTTTCTAGTACTGTCCATCTCCTCTGGGCACAGTTTCTCTAACTGAGGTCTGGAGGAGGGGCATAGAGGGAGGAGCCAGTGCACACCCAGATCCAAAGTCTTTCTTAAAGTGCCCATGTCTCCTGCGGAGCCCGTCTATCCCCATGGTCCTTACGGAGTCCCCAGCATCCTCTACGGACTACGAGAAAAAGATTTACCGATAGGTTTAAAATCTTTGTAATAATGAATGGAAAGCGCTATGTAAGCTATATGATTGTATGTGGGCATATGAGTGAATAAAATGTTATTTAAAAAATGCGGTACCTGTAAAAAAGATTTTTGGTTAATAAGAAATGTTTACACTCCTTTGAGTGAGTATGTTAAGGAGTAGCCAGCAAACACTACGTTTGATTAGTCCTGGTTTGCAGGTGATTGCCCTACCTTTCCCTGTGCTTTGATGTTCCTGAGCCGCTACGGCTCTGATGTTTCTTGCTGTGCGGCAGTCGGCAGGGCTGGCGGCGCTTCGAGTCCGCTGCGTCCAGCAGGGCTGTGCGCTGCTGTAGTCTCTCTCCTGGCTCCAGGTGCAGCCGTTGTTGCTTCCTCCTTGTTTAAAAACGACTCTCCAACGCGTTTCATGTAATTAAATGCACTTTTTCGAGGAGTGGAAGCAAATGAAAATCTTATTTTTTTTAAAATATTTACTATTTTATAAATAGTGTTTGGGGGGGGGGGGGGGGTAATTAGGATTGGGCGGGTGGATCTCCAGGAATTGATGGTGCATGAGGTGGCAACCCTAGTTGTGCATGAAAACCCTGGAAACTACCAGTCACTGAGATACCCAAATTACCCTTTTGGCACCAACATTCATTCACTTACTGTAGGTCACATTTCTTCCTTATTCTGGTATTTGACCTTAACAGAAACTGAGCCTCTTGACCCTTTCTGCATACTTTTATGCTGGCACTCAGTTTAAGTAGTTTTTCTTGATGATCACCTCCAAAACAATAGTACAGTCAGCTGCAAAGAAGTTGAGACGCAATACCCTTTTTTAAAATAAGCTCTTTGATATACTGAAAAAGTACAATACTGCATGTTACAACCACCTAAAACTCAAACTCAGGTTTTAACAAAGTGCCTCACTCCACATCAACATCCCAATTTTTCACCTGCGAAATGCTGTATAATAATTACCAAATGTAGCAAGTGAAAACCTCTATAAAAGCCACCAGAAATCCTGCTGATCAAAGAGGTGGTTGTGACAGGTGATTTAGCTCCAACTGCATGCTGTTTCAGCTGTCTGCCCATTCTAAACATAAGGTAGAAACACCCTTAAACACTTAACTGACGATTTTTCCCCCAAAAAAACGCTCCGAAATTGTCAGGGTTTTTTTTTATGAGTGAATTAGGTGAAGAACTCTATCCAAAATGATTTTAGTTAGTTAAAAAAAAATATGTAAAAAATATTATTTTTTTTAAAATAATAATTTATCTTGCGTCCTAGAGGATACTGGGGATCCATTTCTAACCGGGGCGGACTGCGTCTCCAGACTCAGTACACAGTGCAGACACACGGATTCTGAGGGGGCGACTGAGTCTCAGTACACTGTACATAGGGGGTAATTCCGAGTTGATCGCAGCAGGACCTTTGTTAGCAGTTGAGCAAAACCATGTGCACTGCAGGGAGGCAGATTTAACATGTGCAGAGAGAGTTAGATTTGGGTGGGGTGTGTTCAATCTGCAATCTAAATTGCAGTGTAAAAAATAGTATTTTAATACCTACCGGTAAATCCTTTTCTCCTAGTCCGTAGAGGATGCTGGGGACTCCAAAAGGACCATGGGGTATAGACGGATCCGCAGGAGACATGGGCACACTAAAAAGACTTTTACTAGGTGTGAACTGGCTCCTCCCTCTATGCCCCTCCCCCAGACCTCAGTTATAGGAACTGTGCTCAGGAGAGACGGACATTTCGAGGAAAGGAATTTTGTTAAACTAAGGGCGAGAAACATACCAGCCCACACCACAAACATACCGTACAACCGGAGTGGCAAGAAACCAGATAACAGTATGAACTAACAACAGCAACAAGCTGAATATAACCGATACACACACCTTGTGTAACCAAAAATAACCAGTATCAATACAACTGCAAGGAACAGTCCGCACAGGGACGGGCGCCCAGCATCCTCTATAGACTAGGAGAAAAGGATTTACCGGTAGGTATTAAAATCCTATTTTCTCTTACGTCCGAGAGGATGCTGGGGACTTCAAAAGGACCATGGGGTCTATACCAAAGCTCCAGACCGGGCGGGAGAGTGCGGACGACTCTGCAGCACCGATTGAGCAAACATGAGGTCCTCATCAGCCAGGGTATCATACTTGTAGAACTTAGCAAAAGTGTTTGAACCCGACCAAGTAGCTGCTCGGCAAAGTTGAAGTGCCGAGACCCCTCGGGCAGCCGCCTAAGATGAGCCCACCTTCCTCGTAGAATGGGCCTTTACTGACTTCGGCAACGGCAGCCCAGCCGAAAAATGAGCTTGCTGAATCGTATTACAAATCCAGCGTGCAATAGTTTGCTTAGAAGCAGGATTTCCAATCTTGTTGGAAGCATACAGGACAAACAGAACCTCTGTCTTCCTAGTAAGAGCCGTTCTGGCGACATAAATTTTCAAAGCTCTTACAACATCAAGAGATTTTGGGACCGCCACAGCATCCGTAGCCACTGGTACCACAATAGGTTGGTTTATGTGAAACGAAGAAACCACCTTCGGCAGAAATTGTTGACGAGTCCTCAATTCCGCTCTATCCGAATGAAAAATCAAATACGGGCTCTTGTGAGACATAGCCGCCAACTCGGACACTCGTCTGGCAGACGCCAAAGCCAAAAGCATGACCACTTTCCAAGTGAGAAACTTTAACTCAACCTTACGCAAAGGTTCAAACCAGTGAGACATAAGAAACTGCAACACCACTTCAAGATCCCACGGCGCCACAGGTGGCACAAATGGAGGATGGATATGCAGCGCTCCCTTCACGAAAGTCTGAACCTCAGAAAGGAGGGACAATTCTTTTTGGAAGAAAATAGATAAAGCCGAAATCTGCACTTTGATGGAACCCAATTTCAGGCCAGCATCCACGCCTGCCTGCAAAAAATGGAGAAAACGACCCAAGTGAAACTCCTCCGCAGGAGCTGCCTTGGTTTCACACCACGACACATACTTTCTCCAAATACGGTGATAATGTTTTGCCATAACCTCCTTCCTAGCTTTAAGGAGAGTGGGGATGACCTCCCCGGGAATACCTTTCCGAGCTAGGATCTGGCGCTCAACTTCCACGCCGTCAAACGCAGCCGTGGTAAGTCCGGAAACACGCATGGCCCCTGCAGTAACAGGTCCTCTCTTAGAGGAAGCGGCCAAGGATCTTCTACAAGCAATTCCTGAAGATCCGGATACCGGGCCCTCCGTGGCCAATCTAGAACGACGAGTATTGCCTGAACCCTTGCTCGTCGTACGATCCTCAGCACCCTTGGAATGAGAGGAAGCGGAGGGAACACATACACCGACTGAAATACCCACGGAGTTACCAGGGCGTCCACTGCACTGGCTTGGGGGTCCCTTGACCTGGAACAATACCTCGGAAGCTTCTTGTTGAGGCGAGACGCCATCATGTCTATCAGAGGAATTCCCCAACGCCTTTTCACTTCTGCAAATACCTCTTGATGAAGAGCCCACTCTCCCGGATGGAGATAGTGTCTGCTGAGGAAGTCTGCTTCCCAGTTGTCCACCCCCGGGAGGAAGACTGCTGACAGAGCGCTCACGTGCTGTTCCGCCCAGCAAAGAATTCTTGTGGCCTCCGCCATTGCCGCCCTGCTCCTTGTTCCGCCTTGGTGGTTTACATACGCCACCGCAGTTATGTTGTCCGACTGAATCAGGACAGGGAGACCCTGAAGAAGGTTCTTCACTTGCAGGAGGCCGTTGTAAATGGCTCTTAACTCGAGAACATTTATGTGGAGACAAGATTCCTGGCTTGACCACTTTCCCTGGAAACTTCCTCCTTGCGTGACTGCGCCCCAGCCTCGGAGACTTGCATCTGTGGTCAGCAGGACCCAGTTCTGGATTCCGAATCGGCGCCCCTCTAGAAGGTGAGAACCTTGCAGCCACCACAGGAGAGAAATCCTGGCCCTGGATGATAGACTTATTTTCCGGTGCATGTGCAGGTGAGACCCGGACCATTTGTTCAGCAGATCACACTGAAACACCCGGGCATGAAACCTTCCAAACGGAATGGCTTCGTAAGCCGCAACCATCTTCCCTAGCACTCGAGTGCATTGATGAATCTACACACTTGTCGGCCTCAGAAGCTCCCTGACCATGGTCTGGATTTCCAGAGCTTTGTCCTCCGGAAGAAACACTCTCTGTAGCCCCGTTTCTAGGATCATGCCCAGGAAGGGCAGCCGAGTGGATGGGAACAACTGAGACTTTGGCAAATTTAGAATCCAACCATGATGTCGCAGAACCGACAGGGAGAGATCCACACTTCTTAACAACTGTTCCTTTGACCTCGCCTCTATCAGGAGATTGTCCAAGTACGGGATAATTGTAACCCCTTGCTTGCGAAGGAGAACCATCATTTCCGCCATTACCTTGGTGAACGCCCTTGGGGCCGTGGAAAGCCCAAACGGCAACGCCTGAAATTGGTAATGACAATCCTGCACCGCAAACCTCAGGAAGGCCTGATGAGGAGGGACGTGTAAGTAAGCATCCTTTATGTCGACTGACGCCATAAAATCCCCCCCTTCGAGGCTGGAGATCTCAGCTCGAAGAGACTCCATCTTGAACTTGAAAATTTTTAAGTATGGATTGAGGGATTTCAGGTTCAGAATCGATCTGACCGAGCCGTCCGGCTTCGGTACGACAAAGAGGCTCGAATAGAACCCTTCCCCCCGTTGGAACGGGGGAACCGGCACAACGACCCCCTGCAAGGCCAACACGAAAAAGCGGCGGGGGGGCATCTCCTGAAACTCCAGTTTGTACCCTTGGGACACTATGTCTAAGACCCAAGGAACCAGGGCCAATTGAAACCAGACCTGACTGAAGAATCGGAGACGGCCCCCCACCGGCATGGACTCCCGCAGGGGAGCCCCAGCGTCATGAGGTAGATTTGGTAGAGGCAGGGGAGGACTTTTAGTCCTGGGAGCCTGACACGGCGGGCGACTTCTTTCCCCTTCCTCTATCCTTTGAAGCGAGGAAGGACGAGCCCTTTCCTCTTTTGTATTTATTAGGCCGAAAGGACTGCATCTGCTGATGGGGCACCTTTTTCTGTTGTGTGGGAACATAAGGAAGAAAAGATGACTTACCCGCAGTAGCGGTAGACACCAGGTCAGCAAGGCCGTCACCAAACAAGACACTACCTTTAAAAGGGAGAGCTTCCATATTCTTCTTGGAGTCGGCATCAGCATTCCATTGATGAATCCACAGCTCCCTCCTGGCCGAGACCGCCATGGCATTGGCTCTTGATCCCAAGAGGCCAACATCCCTCGCCGCATCCTTTAGGTAATCTGCAGCGTCCTTGATATAACCAAGAGTCAAAAGAATGTTATCCTTATCAAGGGTATCCATATCAGAAGCCAAATTATCAGCCCACTTAGCAATAGCACTACTCACCCACACCGACGCCACAGCAGGTCTGAGCAATGCACCAGTATTAACGAAAATGGACTTCAATGTCGTCTCCAGCTTGCGATCCGCTGGATCCTTGAGAGCAGCCGTGTCAGGAGACGGAAGCGCCACCTTCTTGGACAATCGTGATAGAGCCTTGTCCACATTGGGAGACGACTCCCATTTGTCCCTGTCATCAGAGGGGAAAGGATACGCCATCAAAATTCTCTTGGGAATCTGCCACCTTTTGTCAGGCGACTTCCAAGCCTTTTCACAAAGCGCATTCATTTCATGAGAGGGGAGAAACGTCGCCTCAGGCCTTTTCCCTTTAAATAAGCAAACCCTTGGCAGGAACAGCAGGTTCCTCAGAGATATGTAAAACATCTTTGATAGCTACAATCAAGTACTGAATACTCCTAACAACCCTCAGATGTAAGGAAGCCTCACTGAAATCGACATCGGAATCAGAGTCCGTGTCGGTATCTGTATCTGCCATCTGGGTAAATGAACGCTTTTGTGACCCTGAGGTGGTCTGTACCTGAGATAAAGCCTCCTCCATGGATTTTCTCCATGTTTGTGTCTGAGAATCAGATTTATCCAGCCTCTTAGACAATAAAGCCACATTTGCATTCAGTGTACTCAGCATATTTACCCAATCAGCAGTCGGCTGTGCCGACAGAGTCATTCCAAAATCCCTCTCTGCGCCCCCAGTAACAACCTCCGGGGAGGAACACTCAGCCTCGGACATGTCGACACGTAGTACCGAAACACCCACACACACCGGCCAAAAACAAGGGGACAGACCCCCACAGGGAAGCCTGTAGAGAGAAACACAGAGGGAGTATGCCAGCTCTCATCCCAGCGCCCATATACTACAAGAAAATAATATATGTGGGTCTAGCGCTGCAATATATTATAAAAAGCACCAAAATTCATGCCCCCCCCCCCCCCCCCGTTTTGCTCCCCTGTTACTTGAAGGAGCTTGGAGGTCCGGCCCATCGTCTCTGCCGCGGCTGTGGAGAGAGAGAAAATGGTGCTGGTGAGCTGTGCGGCTAAGCCCCGCCCCTTCCCGGCGCGCTGTAGTACCGCTCAATTTTAAATTTTTTATACTGGAGGGGGTATGGGATTCGGTGCCCGGGCACCGAATCTACGTTCTGTCAGTCCAGTGAGCCTCAGTAACTACTGCCCAGGGCGCTCCCCCCCAGCGCCCTGCGAGTGCTGTTGGTAAAGTGTGTGGGAGCATGGAGCGCAGCGCGACCGCTGCGCTGTACCGTTACTGAAGTCTTCTGCCGTCTGAAGTCTTCGGTTCTTCTAATACTCACCCGGCTTCGGTCTTCTGTGAGGGGGGTGACGGGGCGGCACGGGAACAAGCAGCTAGGCGAACCAAGTGATCGAACCCTCTGGAGCTAATGGTGTCCAGGAGCCTAAGAAGCAGAGCCTTTAACTAAGAAGAAGTAGGTCTGACTTCTCTCCCCTCAGTCCCTCGATGCAAGGAGCCTGTAGCCAGCAGGTCTCCCTGAAAATAAAAAACCTAACAAAAGTCTTTCTAGAGAAACTCAGTAGAGCTCCCCTAGTGTGTGTCCAGTCACTCCTGGGCACAAAGTCTAACTGAGGTCTGGGGAAGCGGCATAGAGGGAGGAGCCAGTTCACACCCATTACAAGTCTTTTTAGTGTGCCCATGTCTCCTGCGGATCCGTCTATACCCCATGGTTCTTTTGGAGTCCCCAGCATCCTCTAGGACGTAAGAGAAATAAAGCAGCCAGTATTTACCCTGCACAGAAACAAAATAACCCACCCAAATCTAACTCTCTCTGCACATGTTATATCTGCCTCCCCTGCAGTGCACATGGTTTTTCCCAACTGCTAACAAAGGGGGTAATTCCAAGTTGATCGCAGCAGGAATTTTGTTAGAAATTGGGCAAAACCATGTGCACTGCAGGAGGGGCAGATTTAACATGTGCAGAGAGAGTTAGATTTGGTGGGGTGTGTTCAATCTGCAATCTAATTTGTAGTGTAAAAATAAAGCAGCCAGTATTTACCCTGCACAGAAATAAAATAACCCACCCAAATCTAACTCTTTCTGCACATGTTATATCTGCTTCCCCTGCAGTGCACATGGTTTTGCCCAACTGCTAACAAAATTCCTGCTGCGATCAACTTGGAATTACCCCCAAAATTCCTGCTGCGATCAACTCAGAATTACCCCCATAGTACTCACACTGGCAAACACAGACTTAAAACGGTTAGGACTCCATTTTAAGCACTAAATTACCTCATCCAGTATAAAAAAATCGGGAAGACCGCGTGCCATTGAAGGGGCGGGGCTTAACTATGAGTGGATCCAGCAGCTCACCAGCACCATTTTCCCTCTGCAGTGGACACAGATGCTGACTGACAGGGACGCGCAGCTTCTCCGGAGTGACTCCAGATTACCTCAGCAGTACCAGGGGGTCATACAGGGGGGGGGAGTGATTGTTAGTGTACTAAATCCCCAATCTGGGTACTTAGTCTGCGACCCGGCTAAGCTTGGCATTAGCGATAAGGGCGCGGTGTGCTGGCTCCATAATACCTCTGTGTCTCCCTGGAAGGGCTCTTTGTGGGTTAATTGTGCTCTTAACCTTTTCCTGTGTGTGTGCTTTCACATTTACAATATGTCAGGCAAAGAGTGTGTTTCATGTACGGCAGAGTGTTCCTCTTCCCTAGGAGGCTCACCACTGTGTATTCACAGCGGGTCTGAACCAGCATGGCTCGATTCTGTTAAAGGAATGATCTCCCATATCTCTACTAAATTGTCCCGCAAAGAGAAAGAGACGCAATACTTAAGACAATTTGTGAATGAGTTTATGAACAGAGACTCAGTCTCCAAAACAGCGTTTCAGACCCCTACCATTTGTCTCGGATGATCAAGGGTCATACATGGAGGAAGGGGAGGGGCACTCGGGGGGGGGGGGGGGGGGGTAAAGCTGCTCTGTCATAGGGAATAGAGGCTCTTATAGAGGCTATCGGAGACGTTCTGCAAATTCCTGATAAGGTGACAGAGGAGTGGGAGGAATCTTATTTTAATGTAAAAAATAAGTCCTCCTGTATCAAAGGAACTGAATACCCTGTTTGAAGAACTGTGGGTTAATCCTGATAGGAAATTTCAGATCCCTAAAAGGTTACTCTCATCCTTTCCTTTTCCTCCTGAGGTTACGAAAAAATGGGAAAGTCCACCAATAGTGGATGCATCAGTATCCAGGCTGTCACGGAAAATAGTGCTGCCTGTCCTTAGTGCAGCCTCCCTGGAAGACACGGCTGATCGTAAAATTGAGACCACACTCAAATCCTTGTATATGACTGCTGGGGTGGCACAGAGACCCACTGTAGCATGTGCGTGGATTATTAAAGCCATTGCTAAATGGTCAGGTAACCTAATTGAGGAGTTGCATTCCTTACCTAGGGCGGAGATTGTTTTACTCCTGCAACATATACAGGACTCTGCGAACTTTATGGTGGAAGCCATAAAAGAAGTAGGTTTGCTTAATGCATGCACCACGGCTATGGCAGTGTCAGCACGCAGGGGCTTATGGCTATGCCAGTGGACGGCGGACACGGACTCCAGGAAAAACGTGGAAGGCCTACCCTTCACAGGAGAGGCCTTATTTGGAGATGAACTAGACAAACAGATCTATAAAGCTACTGTGTGGGTAAGTCCACATACCTTCCTACTGCAGCTCCCCCAGCCAGGAAGGCCTACTCAGGACCTAATCTACAGTCCTTTCGGACTGCCAAGTTTAAGAGCAAAACCAGAGGTTCTTCTACAGCCACCAGAGGCGCTAGAGATAAACCACGCAAACCAGCAGCTGCCGGTTCTCAGGAACAGAGCTCCAGCTCTGCTTCCTCAAAGCTTTCAGCATGACGGTGCACCGCGATGCCTGGAAGACTGGCAGGTGGGAGCCCGACTAAAGTTTTTCTGTCACATCTGGATAACCTCATGCCAAGATCCCTGGGTCATAGATCTTATTTCCCAGGGCTACAGACTGGAGTTTTAGGAGCTCCCACCTCACAGATTCTTCATATCAGGCTTACCAGTTTCACAAGAGGCAAGTATAACCTTACAGGATGCCATTCAAAAACCGATAATGTCTCAGGTCATTGTTCCAGTTCCACCTCATCTCCAAAACAAGGGATATTATTCCAACTTGTTTGTAGTACCGAAACCGGACGGTTCAGTAATGCCGATTTTAAATCTAAAATCGTTGAACCCGTACTTCTGAGTGTTCAAATTCAAGATGGAGTCTCTGATCTCAGGTCTGGAGGAGGAGGAATTCTTAGTGTCTCTGGATATCAGGGATGCGCACCTTTACATTCCGATCTGGCCACCTCACCATGCTTATCTACGATTTGCACTGCAGGACTGTCACTATCAGTTCCAGGCCCTGTCATTTGGTCTCTCCACGGCACCAAGGATGTTCACCAAGGTGATGGCAGAGATGATGTTTCTCCTTCACAAGCAGGAAGTTGACATAATTCCGTACCTGGACGATCTTCTGATAAAAGCACCGTCCAGGGAAAGGTTGTTGGACAGCATTGGTCTCACAACCAAACTCCGAAATCGCACTTAGAGCCAACTTCGAGGCTCCCATTTCTGGGAATGATACTGGACACAGAGTCACAGAAAGTTTTTCTTCCGTTGGAAAAGGCACTGGTTAACCAGTCGATTGGTTTGGGATGTCCTGAAGCCAACCCAGATATCGGTGCATCTATGCATTCGCCTTCTGGTGGAAATGGTGGCCTTTTACGAAGCTCTTCAGTACCGCAGGTTTTATCAAGACCCTTCCAGCTCGATCTGTTGGACAAATGGTCCAGATCACATCTACACATACACCAGAGGATCCGTCTGTCGCCAAAGGCCAGGATCTCCCTTCTGTAGTGGCTGCAGACTTCTCATCTAACCGAGGGCCGACAGTTCGGGATTCAGAATTGGATTCTACTGAGGTTGGGGAGCAGTCACCCAGGGAGTGCAGTTTCAAGGAAGATGATCAAGTCAGGAAGTCGTCCTTCCAATCAACATTCTGGAACTCGGGGCTATATAAAACGCCCTTCTGCAGGCCTCATATAATCTTCAAGATCGGGCCATTCAGGTTCGATGGGACAATGTGACGGCAGTGACGTACATATACCGACAGGGCGGAATGAAAAGCAGATCAACAATGTCAGAGGTCTCAAGAATTCTCCTCTGGGCAGAAAAACACGCTGTGGCGTTGTTGGCGGTCTTCATTCCGGGAGTAGACAACTGGGAAGCAGGCTTCCTCAGCATACACGAACTGCACCCAGGGGAGTGGGGCCTTCACCCGGAGGTGTTCAGTTGCTTGACACGTCGATGGGGATGTCCACAAATCAACATGATGGCCTCTCGTCTCAACAAGAAGCTCAGGCGGTATTGTTCCAGGTGGAGTGACCCACAGGCAGTGACGGTGGACGCCCTGACGAGTCCATGGCTATATCAGATGGTGTACGTGTTCCCTCCACTTCCACTAATCCCATGAATTCTGAAAATAATAAAAAGGGAAAAGGTTCAAGCAATTCTCTTTGCTCCAGACTGGGCAAGAAGGGCCTGGTACGTGGACCTTCTGGAGTTGCTCCTGGAAGATCCGTGGCCTCTACCTCTTTGCAATGATCTTCTGCAACAACTCCCGTTCGTCTATCTAGACTTACCATGGCTACATTTGATGGCATGGAAGTTGAACGGCTGGTGATTCTAGCCAGCAGAGGCATCCCTGACAAAGTCATCCCGACTATGATCCAAGCCAGGAAGGGGTAACGTCTAAACATTCCCACCGTATTTGGAAGAAATACGTCTCTTGGTGTGAGAGCAGAAAATGTTCTGTGGTAGAATTTCACCTGGGACGTTTCCTGCTTTTTCTGCAGTCGGGTGTGGACGTGGGCCTACGTTTGGGCTCCATAAAAGTCCAGATTTCTGCATTGTCCATTTTCTTTTAGAAACAATTGGCTTCTCTGCCTGAGGTCCACACATTCTTGAAAGGGGTTCTGCACATCCAACCTCCCTTTGTGCCTTCCACGGCACCTTGGGACTTCAATTTGATGCTGCAGTTCCTCCAATCGGACAGGTTTGAACAGTTACAGGAGTTAGACGTACAATATCTTACGCGGAAGAACATCACACTGCTGGCCTTGGCTTCAGCAAGACGTGTGTCGGAGCTAGGGGCATTGTCTCCCAAAAGCCCCTATTTGATTTTCCATGAGGACAGAGCTGAACTCAGAACTAGTCAGCAATTTCTTCCTAAGGTGGTGTCTGCGTTTCACATCAACCAACCTATTGTGGTTCCGGTTGTTACCGACACCTCTGTTACTTCAAAGTCTTGGATGTTGTGAGGGCTTTGAAGATGTATGTGAAGAGAACAGCTCGTCACAGGAAATTGGACTCGCTGTTTGTTCTTTACGATCCCAATAAGATTGGATGTCCTGCTTCAAAGCAGTCCATTGCGCGCTGGATCAGTCTTACTATCCAGCATGCTTATTCCACGTCAGGATTGCCGGTTCCGAAATCTGTACAGGCCCACTTGACTTGGTCGGTGGGTTCTTCTTGGGCGGCTGCCCGGGGTGTCTCGGCCTTACAGCTCTGCCGAGCAGCTACTTGGTCAGGTTCGAACACGTTTTCAAAGTTCTACAAGTTCGATACTTTGACCTCTGAGGACTTTCTGTTTGGTTAATCAGTTCTGTAGCAACCTCAGCACTCTCCCACCCGGTTTGGGAGCTATGATACTTCCCAATGGTACTAAATGGATCCCCAGTATCCTCTAGGACGTAAGAGAAAAGAGGATTTTCATTACCTACCAGTAAATCCTTTTCTTGTAGTCCGTAGAGGATAGTGGGCGCCCGTCCCCTGTTCTTCCTGCACTGTACTTGGTTAAGTATTCTGGTTTGTTCAGCTGTTGCTGTTCCTGTTTCAAGTTTGGTTAGCATCATTTTCCTCTTGTTTGTGTGTGCTGGTTTGGAATCTCACCACTATCCTTTTATCCTTCTCTCAAAGTATGTCCGTCTCCTCGGGCACAGTTTCCTAGACTGAGTCCGGTAGGAGGGGCATAGGGGGAGGAGCCAGCCCACACTATCACATTCTTAAAGTGCCTATTGCTCCTAGTGGACCGGTCTATACCCCATGGTACTAAATGGATCCCCAGTATCTTCTACGGACTACGAGAAAAGGATTTACCGGTAGGTAATTAAACTTCTCTTTTTTCCAAACATCAAAACATCGATCGGGAACATAGCGAAAATCGGAAACATCGCAACCATTGCGGCTTTCATTTTGAAAGCAGGGATAGCCATCAGGTACACAGGGGGATTTGGGGGGTTAATTTACACCCCCCAGCAGCTGCTGTTGCCTGCAGCCGCTGGAGGGGGGGATGGGGGGGGGGTCCTGCTGTGCTGACCTATCAGCAGTGATCGGCAGCACGGCAATCAGTAGGGGAGAGTGCAGGGAGGCAGAGGGACCTTCCGGTCCCTCTGACAGCAGCAGCAGCGGAAGGAAGTTTCCCTTCCCTGCCGCTGCTAACACTGTTTTATCTGACAGTGGCGGAACTAGTGAGCCCAGGTGCAACAAAATGCTTTGGGCCCCCTCATCCCGTCCAATTCCACCCCCCTCCAAATTAAGGATTCTTTGCATGCTCCCGTAAAATAAATAAAGATAGATGTAGAGAGATAGATATAGAGATAGAGGGAGAGATTATTTAAAAAAGGGATTGCTGGCCACACGTGTGTGTGTGTGTGTGTGTGTGTGTGTGTGTGTGTGTGTGTGTGTGTATATATATATATATATATATGTCTGTGTGTGTGTGTGTGTGTATATATATATATATATATATAGTTTTCCAAAGTCGGTACAAACAGGGTTTGAAATAAGTAAATATGCTGGTCCATTTATTGTGACGTGTCGGAGCTATTAGCTCCTTCTTCCAGACAACACCAAGCTAAAATAACATACAAACACTTACCCTCTGAAATACCCCGTGAATCAGCGCCGCACGCCGCGCCTGGCCGCACCTGAGGTTCGGATCCTATCCAGATGACGTACTTCCTGGCGGATACTTCCGGTCGTTGTCATAGAGACAACACGGCTTGCGTTCCAACCCAGGAGTCGCCATGGAAACCCGGTCTCCAGCGCCCATCAGCGTGGTGTAACAGCAGCTGAAATACAATTAAAACACCAACGTTAATCAAACAACAACGTTGTTAAAACAAAACACCAACCTGGGGAGAACATTAGTCATGCATACACAGATGTTACTATATAGAATATAACTCGTCATGAATTAATTGAGGCTCCAGAGCAAATAGTTATACCTGAAACACCCCTATTAATGGCTAAGACCTAGTAAAAACAGTAACATAATTCGATTTAGAGTAGTATCTTATGCATAGTGTATGGAATAACGGATATCTACATTATACTGTTCCAATTAATTTTTTCATTGAGGCCAAGCGGAGCCATGGTGTTCAACCTGAACATCCACCTGGCCTCACACAATAACAGTGCTTTACTGCGATCACCCCCCCGTAAAGATTCAGGGATGTGATCGATCATGAAGTAACGTAATTCTGATAGTAGGTGGCCCTTCTTTTTAAAATGCCTGGCTACCGGTTGATCAATTGATTTACCTGATACTGATAGATCAATGCTGGAGCGATGAAGAGCCATACGCTCCCTAAAACTACGAGTAGTCTGTCCCACGTAGTATAGACCACAGGGACAGACAACTACATACACCACGTGCGTGCTCTTGCACGTCATTACATGGCGAATGTCAAACGTTTTCTCAGTATGAGGATGTTTAAAGCTTTTACAGGGTGACATATATTGGCAAGTGACGCAATTGAAGCAACTATAACAACCTGGTTTCTTACAGTATACATTAGGGTGTCTAGGGATACCTCTGCCTGAAATGTCAGTTTTTACATAAACCTGTCTTTTAAATTACGACCGCGTTTAAACGCGGCCATAGGTCTAACATCCTTGAAACATGTCAGGATGAAAATATCATCTATGTAACGGGTGTACCTAAGTATATTACAATAACTCAAGTAATTGCAAGAACAGGCTATGATTAAATACAGACTCATCAAGAAACTGGTGTAAAAAACGCCTCATCGACGCCAACCCCCAATCATAGCCTGTTCTTGCAATTATTTGAGTTAACTTTAAAAAATAATTATTTTCTGTATGACAGTCAGTATTATGTACAGCTGCGCGGCTGCGCAATG